>NW_027206404.1:0-92500 GCF_024711535.1 Dipodomys merriami | reverse complement strand
ATTGTTATTGCTATTATTACTCTTAACATTGCTATTGATATTACTGTTATTTCTATTATTGCTATTGTTGTTCTTGTTACTATTACTGTTATTGTTGTTGTTTTTATTACTGTTATTACTGTTGTTATTGTTGTTGTTACTGTTATTGTTACTATTGTTGTTGTCACTATTGTTCTTACTATTATTATTGCTATTGTTATTACTGTTATTTCTATTATTACTATTCTTGTTGTTATTGTTACTATTATTCCTATTGTTCTTGCTATTATTTCTGTTATTGTTGTTATTACTATTTTTATTTACTATTATTACTGTTGTTATTACTATTATTTCTATTATCACTATTGTTATTGTTACTGTTGCTATTATTGTTATTACTGTTATTGCTATTATTATTACTCTTATTTCTATTATGATTGTTGTTGTTACTACTGTTACTACTGTGGTTGTTGCTATTGTTACTGTTATTACTAGTGTTATTACTATTATTAATACTATTATTAGTGTTGTTATTACCATTAATTCTATTATTACTATTGTTGTTACTGTTATTGTTGTTGTTGCTATTATTAATACTATTATTAATACTGTTGTTATTACTGTTATTATCACTGTTAGTTCTATTATTACTATTGTTGCTATTGTTACTATTATTAGTATTATTGTTATTACTGTTATTATTACTGTTGTTGTTACTATTGTTACTGTTGTTATACTGTTATTACTATTAGTTACTATTATTATTGCTGTTGTTATTACTGTTGTTATTTCTGTTGTTATTACTATTATTTCTATTATTACTGTTATTATTACTGTTGTTACCGTTATTGTTACTGTTATTGTTACGATTATTACTATTGTTGTTACTGTTGTTACTATTATTAATACTATTGTTATTACTATTGTTACTGTTATTATTACTGTTGTCATTACTATTGTTTTTACTGTTGTTATTACTATTATTATTACTGTTATTGTTACTGTTATTGTTACTGTTGTTATTACTATTACTATTATTGTTATTGTTGTTATTGTTACTGTTATTACTACTGGGGTAGTTGCTATTGTTATTACTATTATTAAAACTATTGTTATTACAGTTGTTACTGTTATCATTAGTATTGTTATTACTGTTGTTTTTACTGTTATTATTGTTGTTGTTATTGTTACTGGTGTTACTATTGTTATTGCTCTTGTTAGTATTACTATTACTGTTTTTATTGTTACTATCACTGTTGTCACTATTGTTATTACTGTTGTTATTACTGTTATTGTTACTGTTGTTACGGTTATTGTTACTATTATTATGACTGTGGTTGTTACTATTGTTATTACTATATTATTACTATTATTACTGTTATTGTTTTACTATTGTTATTATTACTGTTGTTATTACTATTGTTATTATTACTGTTGTTATTACTATTGTTATTACTGTTATTGTTACTATTGTTATTACTGTTATTGTTGTTGCTATTATTTCTATTGTTCTTGCTATTATTACTGTTATTGTTGTTGTTATTGTTACTCTTATTACTACTGTTATTACTTTTATGGTTGTTATTGTTATTATTATTACTCTTGTTGTGACTATTATTGTTGTTGTTGCTATTATTAACACTATTATTACTGCTGTTATTATTACTGTTATTGCTATTATTACTGTTGTTGTTATTGTTGCTATTATTGCTATTGTTGTTATTAGTGTTATTGTTACTGTTGTTATTGTTACCGTCATTGCTGTTATTGTTACTATTATTATTACTGTGGTTGTTGCTATTGTTATTACTATTGTTATTCCTGTTATTATTACTGTTGTTGTTGTTATTCAGTTTATATTATTTTTTGGGTCTAGTCGTGGGGCCTGAACTCTGGGTCTGGGTGCTGTCCCTCAGCTCTTCAGCTCAAGGCTAGCACTCTACCACAGCACCACTTCTGGCTTTTTTCTTTTTACTTATGTGGTGCTGAGCAAT
Organism: Dipodomys merriami; assembly: GCF_024711535.1. Taxonomy (NCBI): domain Eukaryota; kingdom Metazoa; phylum Chordata; class Mammalia; order Rodentia; family Heteromyidae; genus Dipodomys; species Dipodomys merriami. Next base: position 90,527 of record NW_027206404.1, on the reverse strand, counting down.
CGAACCCAGGGCCTCAGGCATGCAAGGCAAGCGCTCTACCACTAGCCACCTTCCCAGTCCCCAGAGGGTTTTAATAAAGCAAGCCTTAAGGAAGAAAGATAACATGAAGTGACAACTACAGAAATTCTACAGAGATGACACCTTTCACATTTCTGTCTTCCTTCTCTTCTCATACTTCAGAAAGCATTGACTAACATTATAAATATACTGCAATTATAAGTTAAGGATCAGTGTTTTTTTTTCAACCTGAAGCCTTTTTTCCATGATTCTTGACATAAACCTTTTGGGAGATTTTTTGGATTGTGATGGGATTCCACCCAAAACAAAGCCATGTATATCAAGAAAGTCAATATTTTCAACTCAGAGTACTAAACAAAAGAGGGAGAAAATTAAATTAAGGTTAGCAATATGTCAAGCACAAATATACACAATATCAAGATATCTTGAAATTGTATAGTTTTACTGGATAAAGTGGCTCAAACCTGCAATATTATCTACTTAGAAAACAGAGATTAGATTATTGCAGTTCCAGGCAAGCCCAGACAAAAAAAAGAAGTTTCAGAAACTCTAACCATTTGCTGGGTGCAATGTGTTTTGCTTGTGTTAGGAGGACCGCAGTCCAAGCAGGCCCAGGCATAGTGATACTACCTCAAAATAAGCAACCAAATTACAATCTGCTGGTATGGCAATAAAAGAGATGCTGTTTCACAAGTATAGGATTTTGGGTTCAATCATCCAGTATTCCTAGGCATTTAAGTGTGTGTCAGGGTAAGAATTTGGCATGTCTGAGGTCAAGACTTCATACTCATTTTACAAGCTCTAATAAAACCTTTGCCTCTTTTGTTATTTTTTTTAAATATAGCATAACTTCCATGCCCAAACCAAATAATTTCCTATTAGAGATTTTCTCCTATCCATTAAGTAATATATTATGTGTTGGATACTGTCCTACTGAAATCACACTAAAGATCAAAAACCCATTGCCTTAGAAAGTGACTGCATTGGGAAAGAGAATCTCAAAGGTAGCATTTAAGTTGAACTCTCTTCCAAGAGAAGCAGAAGGCCTTGAATATTCCAAGGAAAGAGGACTCAGAAGGAGCCAACTCTGATCTTGGAGTTTTAGTTCCACCAACTCAGAGGGAATATATTTACAGTGTTAATGCTACCCAATCTGTGGTAGTTTATTATTACAATTACTAGCAAACATGTGGAATCTATAAGACATGAAAAGTCATTGACTCTTGGGGTCCATGACTCAAATTTATAATCCTAATGATTAAGAAGGATGAGACTTGGGGGATAATGGTTTTCAGAATGGTAGGAAAATTCATGAGGTTCTATCTCCAATTAACTTCAAAAATTTCTGGGCTGGAGACATGGTTCAAATGGTAGACTGACTACTGTTAGCAAACTGAGCATGAGTTATATTCAAGCCCCAAATTGGGATAAAGAACTTGTCCTTAGAATAATACTATGAGAAACAGAATTATGAATAGGAAAGCAGAAACAAAAGAAATAAACTTATTCATACAGACAAGGCTTCCCAAAATGAAATATGGCTTAAACTGTAATATTTAGGGTTTTCCTCCTATACAGTAGAAATAAATGGTATTTTGATTTGACAAAACTAAAGTGTAAAACTGTATGCAATAAATAATCACATTACTTTTATGTTTCCATAATTTAAATTTCCTACAAAGTTATAGAATAGTGTAGTTTTGAAAATAAACCAATGTTGCACTTTCAAATATGATTATATATCCTTGCAAGTGTTGTCTAAAACTGATCTACACTGAAATGATTGCCATTGGTATCTTTCTCAAGATTCCAAATGTTTATACTTTCAGCTGACCTTCCACAAAACTCATACACCAAAAATAACTTTTTAGTTTGTTCATGCAATCATAGGAATATAAACATATGTGTCAAAATGTTAATTACCTTAATCTGCTGTCATTAATGTAATATAACTAATACAATTAAGTATATACCTTAAGGAAAATAAGATTCTTCCTTTTAAATACATGCTTGCAGGCACACACACACACACACACACACACACACACACACACATATTTACCACTCTGACTCAGGTTAGATTCCTGACATTGGGTATCAGACACTTATCTAATAATCAACCTTTCCTGCACAGATATAAAATATATTCATGTCCCGACCCGCAGGACGTCAATGAGGGCAGTGAACCTAAGCGAGAAGGAATGAAGGGACAAGAGACACGAAGAAGGACAGCAAGACAAGGATTCTGATCAAGCTGCCAAATTTTATTTTTTCACACTGGGGTATTTATATGCTTAGAATAAGGAAGCTTTTTCATTGGGCGTAGGAGCTGCAGGATGCTTGCTTAGGGCAGTGAAAAGGTGGTTGTTAGCAGCTACCGGGTGTTTGTATGGGGGGTGAAAAGGTGGTCGTTAGCAGCTACTAGGGGGTGAAAAGGTGGTTGTTAGCAGCTACCGGTATTTGTATGGGGCAGGATGAAAAGACCGGATTCTGTGAACAGCCTCCTGATGTTCCAGTGAGATAGTCAAGCCTATCATGCAGATAGACTCCCTGCAGGGCTCTCGACACATTCATACTTCCACAATACAAAAATACCAGATCATTCAAAATAATGAAAATAATTAAAGAATCACCCAGCTCCTGTACCATCTACGCCCTGATTTCATTCATTTATGTCAATACATTTTTCATATCATAATTAAAATATTTTTGAGTCTCTCATTAGCAGACAAAAATGTTATCATACAATAGAAAATGTAAGTAAAATTACTTTTCCCTGGGTAATATTTTATATATATTATCAAAGACTTCGGTTTCCTTGTAGAGTCTGCTTCTGGCATTTTGCCCTAATGTCTAATATTAAATTACAAAGGACATGCCATATTCCTCAGTTCATTTTTCCTAAAGGTTATGCTATGGAGTTGAATCTGATTTGCTTGCTTATTCTAAATTAAATTTTCTCAACAACTTGAATTATTGTTTATGTTACTCCTAAACCATTTGAAATATCAAAAAGAACTGGAAATTCACTTTGACAATGATTTGTGAATGGCAACAATGCTTGTGGATGGAATGAAGGACTTGAATGATCTAGAGTTCCTTAAAAATGGCACTGTTCTTTAAAGGGCTGATCATTTGGTAAGCTTTAAAGTGTGGTCTTCTTATTTCATCTAAGAAGATAAAAGTATGCTTTTCATCACATTTTTGCCTTCAAAGCACTAAAATTATTTCCTTTGTACAGTTCAGGCCCAGCTACTACTGCAGTGAAACCCACAAACAACAGCACAGCTGTGTTAGCTGCTCTAGAATTTGAAATTTTCTTCCAGTAGCCCTAGTGATTTGAGCCCAGATTCATGGGATAGTCACATAATCTACAGTTACAAATCACCACAATATACAAAGACTACATGCAAAATGAGGTTCAATTTTTTTCTTTGTTGTTTTCTTTTTGTCTTATTGATTGTCTTTTAAGGAGCTAGGAGCTGTGTATTTCTCATTATTGTTGATGTGACTTAAATAAATTACCAGATTTTTCAAATAAAATAAAGAGATAAAAAATACATATTTAGTCACAAAATAAAGCTAAACATTTGAGTGATTTTTTTTATTCTAGTCCTGTTCTCAGTTATCTTCATATAATGTCGAGGTGAGTCAAGCATATGTATAAATTGACATGTATAAGCACACAGAACTCTGGAATCTTTAGATTTTGATTTCTATATCAACTTCACCTAGAAAAGAAAATTATCACTCGGTTCATGTCTTAAGTAATCTACTTAATACGAGTTTTAATCATTTTTTTTCTTTTAAAATAAATTTTTGCCAATCCTGGGTTTTATTTATTTTTCTTTCTTTATTTATTATTTTTTAAATTGTGAAAATACCATACAGAGGGGTTACAATTACATGGGCAATGTAATGACTACATTTCATATCAAGCATTGTTGCCTCCTCCTTTGTTTCCCCTTCCCATTCCTTCCAATCTCCTCGTTGGTATAATTTGTGGAGGGGAAGGGAAAAATAAATTGTTTAAATAGGGATACAGGTGGACCCATTGCAACAATGAGATGTACAAGATGTTATGTCGAAAAACCAACTTTACAAGTTTTATTAATTTTATCAATAGATCTCATAATCTATGGAATTGATGCATTGCATAAGTATTTGATTTATTATTTCCACTGAATTAATATTACATTTATTTTATTTTTTTGCACATGAAATAATTACATCCTTGAGGATAAAACATCCCTGTTTTTCATTTTGGTTGCCAAAGTGGAAGTATTAGACATTTTGAAATTTTAAATTTAAATTTGAACCTTCAAATTTCACTAGGACGCCGGGCACTGGTGGCTCACGCTTGTAATCCTAGCTACTCAGGAGGCTGAGATCTGAGGATCGCAGTTCAAAGCCAGCCCGGGCAGGAAAGACCGTGAGACTCCTATCTCCAATAAACCACTAGAAAACCGGAAGTGGTGCTGTAGCTCACATGGTAGAGCACTTGCCTTGAGCTGAAGAGCTGAGGGACAGCGCCCAGGCCCAGAGTTCAAGCCCTACGACCGACAAAAAAAAAACAAAAACAAAAAAACAAATTTCACTAGGACTTGAATTGTGTTACTTACAACTTTAATGTTAAAATAAAGAGCATTATTAAATAGAAAGCAACATTATAAGTTATCACACCTTAATCCCTGAATTGACTTAATGATAAAAAAACAATTATATTTATATAACATGCTGTATATACTCAAACTATGAGATACAGAAACAGAAGACTTCTTTTTTTGTTTTGGTTTGTTGTTCTGTATAGTTTGTGATGATTCTGTCTTCTTTACCTTATGCCTAGTGTATTCATTGTACGTCTTCAGGAAAGTGGGGGGTGGGCACAGAGCTTTAGGGAAAAGGGTGAAAAATTGCAGCAGTAGAGTTCATTGAACATTGATAAAAGTGAACTATTTAACACATGGATGGGGACAGGACAAATGAGGGAACTGAAGACATTTCATAAAAGGAAATGTACTCATTACTTGACTCATGTAATTGCAATTCCTCTATAAATCACCTTAATAATAACAACAGAGAATTTTTTAAGGTCAAACAGAATGTTGCTTGTTAGAATTCTAGATTTTTTTTGTTCACTGATTTGAGCTGGTTGAGTCTATCTCTGAAAATAACTACATTGACATTCATTGGGTGAATTGTGAGCTACTAGTATATAAAAGTCAATTATGATTGCTTGTATGTTTTTTGAGACTCTGATTTATTTACTTCTTTAATTTGTCTACAGGTTTTTGGTTGGGCTTGTTCCTGTTTTTCAAAAGACCTATTGGTGCATAATTAGTGCGGATTCAAGATTGTTCTAATTTATTGCTGTACATACTCAAAGCTATAAATTTTCTTCTGAGTATTGCCTGTGCCCTCGTGTCCCAGGGAGGTAGTATTTTGTGTGTTCACTTCCACTGAATTCCATAAACCTTGGAACTGACCTCCATATCTCTTCAGTGACTCACTGATGATTTAGCAATGTGTTATTCAGTCTCTGTGAGTTTCAGAATTTTCTGTAATGCCTTTTGATGTCAAGACCTAATTTGGTCCCATCATGGTTTGACAGGATACAAGGAGTAATTTCATTTTTACTTTTGAATTTTCACAGATTTTTCTTGTGATCTAAGATATGACCTATTTTGGAGAACATTCCATGGGCTGCTGAGAGGGATATATATTGCGATGCTGCTAGATGAAATATTCTGTAGATATCTATTAGGTATAGCTTGTCATTGCAGTTATTTAGGTCTGAAGTTTTTTTGGCTAAGGTTTTACCTGGATGGCCTGTCCAGTGGTAAGAATGATGTGTTCAAGCAACCAACAATGTGTTTGGATGCATGCATATTTTTAGGTTAAGTAATATTTGTCTGATGAATTTGGGAGCTCTAGGATTCAGGGCATTGATATTTAGAATTGTAATATCCCCATGATGGAGAGTTGTCTTTATCAATATTTAATGTCCTCCTTTGTCTCTTTTTACTTTCATTCCACTTTTAATTTAAAGCCTATTTTGTCTAATATTTGTATAGCTACTCTGGCCTGTTTATGAAGTCCATTTTTAATTTGTAAAAATGATGTACAGAAGGGTTACAATTACATAGTCAGATATTGAGCACCTTTCTTTTGAATAGTGTCACTTCTTCCCTCATGTTCTCCCAGTTTTTCCCTTTCAACCTCCCTCCCCCATAAGTTGTATAGTTCATTTTCAATGTAGTGTCTAGGGCTGGGAAGGTGGCTCAGTGGTAGAGTGATTGCCTTGCATGCATGAGGCCCTGGGTTCGATTCTCAGCACCACATAAAGCAGAAAAAGCTAGAAGTGGTGCTATGGCTCAAGTGGTAGAGCGCTAGCCTTGAGCTGAAGAGCTGAGGGACAGCGCCCAGGCCCAGAGTTCAGGCACCATGACTGGCAAAAAAAAAAAAAAAAAAAAAAAAAAAAAAAAAAAAAACAATGTAGTGTCTATTGAGTAGCACTGCTACATTTGTTGACCCTTTGTCCCACCATTTCTGTGTTTCCCCTTGCCCTTTCCAAACTTACATATAAAACCAAAGGTACAGAAATAAAAACAGCAACAGAAGACAGAAGGAAAAAGCAAAATAATAAAACTCTCATTATCATTTCTTGGAGATCATTTTGATGAACATTATTTTATATGATAATATTGATATAGCTATTGAGCCTTTGTGATCCTCTCCAAAGGGCATCCTCCATTTGATCTCACTGTATAAATTTTTAGAATCCCATATAATTTATCATGTCCAAGTCTAATGTTTTCACTTTTATCATCCAAGTGTGTTTACTTGTAGAATTATAGGCACATTCTAATACAACAAATGAGGGAAATCAAGCAACCTACATATATATGTATGTATGTATGTATATATATATATATATATATACACATATATATATATACAAGACATATATACTTTTATTGATCACTATTTACAAGTATGTATGTATGTATACATACATATATACACATAAATATTCAAATTCCATTCATCCATCAGAGACAATAATATTGTACCATTCTTAAGGAAAAAGAAACACGCAGAAATAATAATGTTAAGTGAAATTAACTGCACCCAGAAAAACTTAGGTTTCCTCACTTGTGGTAGATAGCAGCTGCTTCTAAATGTAAATTTATAAACATTTATTAAACATACTGGATGGTATGCAAACAGATACAAATGAATTATCTGAAGTGTCAGAGTCTATGTAGTGTGAAAATATTATCATTCTCTTAAAAGATTAAGTCAAAGCCCAACAAAATAAATGCCAGTAAATGTGTAGTGCAAGAGAGGACAGTGGGGGGCAATGTGAGAGGGGTAGGAAATTGAAGGGGAAAAGGATAGGCAAGAAACCATTGCATACTTCCCAGAATTGAAATATACAAAGCAAGGGGTAGTGTGAAATTGGGGTGAAGATGTTGAAGTGGTAACACAATTCCAGGTGCATTGTACACATAAACTGCTTTGTTAAATGGCAAGTAATTCCATACATGACATAATATTGAGATACGTAAAGACTGGGCTTGATTGGGAGGGATGGATGAGAATGTTGAAATGGGTGAAATTGATCAAGATGCTCTGTATCCATAAACTGTTTCAGTGAATAGCAACTCCTTTGTACAAGTAGTTAAAGATATTAAAATATTCAAAAAATTAATTATGATTGTTGAATAGAGAGTTTAACCTCAAGTCAATTCCCATTTAAAAATATTTTTAACCTGGAGGTTTGGAGAATCAAATTCCAATAATAAAACATTATGAATCTTTTTTTCTGAAAATTTGAAATTTAAATAAAAATTCCTTTGCTTTTTGTCAGCTATTGGGCTGCTATAAGAGAATACTTCAACGTAAGTGGCTTAAAAACATCAGGAGTATATTACCCATACTCTAGAAGCTTGAACATTGGTTATAAAAATGGTTATTCAAAGCAATTCCTTGTCTTATGGGGGGTCTACTTTCTGGTTCATTATAATTTATTTGCTGGACGTTCACATGGCAGAGTAGTTATATTGGGCTTCTTTTATCAGGATCATTATTTCAGGGTCATCTCTGAAAAGTTGATTCTAATGTCACCAGACAGGGAATACAATTTCAAAATGTGTATCTGGAAGTAGTTACATCGTCCAATATATTTTGCAACTTTTGCTTTAACTCTTAGTGTAGTGTATCATTTGGATATTATTTCATAAGAAATACTAACTTAAGGACAAACCTATATCGTGTAAATTATGTGAATGATTCTTCTTAACAATGGGAATAATTATAGTAATGGCAAAGTGAAGTACGATTGTTTAGTGGCTCTTGAATCACATCATAGGTAATCATGTAAACATGGTGCAATATTTCTAAGGCCCTTCTGATGTATTTGAACAATCTCCAATGAGTTAATTGCTTTCAGAAATACAGATCTCCTTTGATTTTAATTACTGTCTGCTATTAGGACTCTCACAGACACCAAAATTAGAGGATGCTAATTTCTCTGAAAAAATACATAATGTAATTGTTATAATTAATATAACATGAAGAATGTAATATTATTAGCATTATAAATACCAGAGTTCACATTATATAATACATTGACATCCTTTGGTTACATCAATTTTTAGAATATTTATAACTAAATGTAAATTGTTTGCAAATAGTTATTTAATGATGTATAAAAAATGAGAAAAAGATTTGTGTACATATTTACTACAGATGCAAACAGATTCAGGTGGTTATTTATGATCCCTCATTTGTTGGTTTCATTCATGCATAGAGAACATGCAGAGAAGTGGCAATTGAAACCTTGCGTTTACTAAAGAGTTAACTTACATGAAATTTATGTTCTGCTAAATATCAGATTTTATAAATTAAATTGTTTTTGTCCCTTCCTTCCTTCCTTCCTTCTTTTCTTCTTTCCCTCCTTCCCTCCATCCCTACCTCTCTCTTTCTCTCTTCTTTCTTTCTCTTTCTTGTTTCTTTGTTTCTTTCTTTCTTTTTTCTTCCATTCTTCATTTCTTTTTTTACTCAGAATACTTCTTAACACTATAGAAAAAATACCAAATGTTGTACTCCAATGTGTTATGAGGAATTATAACTATTAAATAGATTAATATTAATTTTAATAACCTAAGCTATATCTTAAAACAAAAAACTAAAAACCACTAAAAAGCACTTCACAAAAATGCAGGATATGTAACAAATATTACTTTTCATGTCATTGTTTATTTCTTCAAACTAAAATAAGAAGTTAGACATAATATTGTACATGTCTGTGTGTGTGTGTGAGAGAGAGAGAGAGTGTGTGTGTGTGTGTGTGTGCGTGTTTTGTTCTTGTGATTTGAACTCAAGGCCTATCCTTTACTTTTATTCACTCAAGGATAGTGCCCTAACATTTGATCCACAACTTCACTTCTGGCTTTCTCTGTGTGTGTGTGTGTGTGTGTGTGTGTGTGTGTGTGTGTGTGTGTGTGTGTGTGTGTGTGTGTGTGTGTGATTAATTGAGATGTGTCTCACAAACTTTCTTGCCAAGGCTGGCTTTGAAGTCCAGCTTCCAGAATAGCAAGGATTAGAAGCTTGAGACACTCATATTCAGCACAGATATAATATATCTAAGAATAAAATAAATTTCTTATTATTTGAATTCCAGAGGTCAATTTAACAAATTAACATTTAGATATTTATTTAGTTATTAAATCTGAACCTGTACTGTGGAAAAATACTTTTCATTTTTATGAAAAAATATGCACTAAAGGTTTCAATGACAGAATCTTTGGACAAATTGAATACTCTATTATTCAAAAGCAACAAAAGGATCATTAATCAAATTTCTCATGTAAGCTAAAATCAATAGGATCTATCAGGCTGACTGAAGCAATTTGTCATTAACTTTAAATTTTATCTATTGCAGCTACATGATTTTCTATTCTTTTTACCCTAAACTTTTTGACATAAAAATTTAGATTTATACATTTTTTTGAATATGCAGAAATCTTAGTTACTGGTCATGTATTTCTGAGATTTGAGTACCAAGTCATTTCAGAGAAACACTGAATTTCATATATTTTATGTCAACACTGATTTTTAGAAATTGAATCAATCTCAATATGAGCTAACTAAAGCAAAATATTCTATGACTTATCCAATTATTCCTATATATTTGAATATAACATTATTGAATGGCAGGAAATTCATATTATACCTACTCTCTATAGAAGTTATAGTATTCATTTTTCCTTCAACTAGAAAGAATGAACCTCACTATAAATGACAAAAAAACTTGAATATAAATGCCATAAAATTATGAAAAATTCAAGTCATTATGAGTTAGATGAAATAGTCATTTTTGAAGATCAAAAATGAAATCTCTTGAAGCTTCCTTATCTGTTAAATAAAATGTATTTGCAGTCTAAATATTTCATTCATCTCTCCAGCAATTGTATAACCAAACCAACTCCATGCCAAATAGCTCCTCTGATTAATTGAAGTAAATACTTAGGAACAGAAGTTATCACAATTGTACAGAAATATCTACCCACCATTCTAGAAATTAAATCTGAAATCATAAAGGATTGGGATTAATAATTAGTTTTCACTATGTTGCCATAAAGAGGTGGTGAACCTTTTCAAGTGGGCACAGCTGTAGAGATTTGGTCACTGAGAACTTGTGATCAGAGGACGTTAAGATCAAAGTCCTTTCCTATTCTTCCTTCTTTTTCTTCTCTGTCTCCTTCTCATTTTCCTTCTCCCTCTCTCTTTACCCCTCTTTCTCCCTCTCCCACTCCTATTCCTCCTCTTCTTTTCTTCCTGGCTTCCACGAATATACATACTCCATCACATGTTCCTGACATGGGTACTGTGTCAACCCAAAGCAATGAGGATAAGAAACATAAACTGAAATGTATAAAATCAGAAGCCAAGATTAATCTTTCCTCCTTTTAAGTTGATTTCATAAACTATTTTGTCATATTAATAGGAGACTGACACAGCATGTTCTCATTTATTATAAGGGATAAGATTTACTGGAAAAAATCTGACCAACATTGCCCTAATGAAATGATTGATTAAATTAATATTATAGTAGGGCAAATCTACTTTAAAATATCAGTTATCCTTCAAAAAGAGGCAAAAAATTTACCACTATGGTTTGCTATGACAAGACATCAGAATTCACCCTTTTCCTCAAGGAAATAAATCTGTAATTGGCACTATTGTCAATTTCACAAATGATTTAATAAGACTGAAGAACAAATTTCAACTCAAACTGCGTGATATAAAATTTACTTTGTCCCTGTAAACAACCTTTGTATTCTATCTATGTTTGGTCCCTAAAATGACTTGCATTTTATTCTAATCATATTTTTAATTAACTTTAAGTATGTGATTGGGGGTTGCTGTTTGACCAGGCAGTTTATAAATAGTGTTTAGTGAGTTATTTTGTTTTCCTTTTTTTCTCTCCTGAGGTTTGAACTCTTTGCCTGGGAGCTGACCCTGAGCTCCTTTGGATGAACACTAGAAATCTATCACTGGAGGAACAGCAGCACTTTCAGATTTTTCTCAGATTTCACTGGAGATAAGAATTTCATGGACTTTCCTGCCTGGGCTGGCTTCAAACCTCAATCCTCAGCCTCCTGAGTATCTAGGATTACAGGCATGAGCTGCTAGTGCTTGTCTTAATACAATGCTTCCTTTTTTTTTTTTTTTTTTTTTTTGCCAGTTCTGGGTCTTGAACTTAGGGCCTTGACAATGGGCACTGTCCTTAAGCTTCTTTTCCTCATGCTAGCACTCTGCAACTTGTGTCACAGTACCAATTCCAGCTTGTTTTGTTTATGTAGTACTGAGGAATCAAACCCAGGGCTTCTCACTACCACTAAGTAAGTCTACCACTAAGCCACATTCCTAGCCCAGTACAATGCATCTTGATGATCATTGTCTCTCATCCTTCTCAATCCTATCTCATCTCTCAATTTACATAATTTTGTAGAAGATTCACTGACTCACAATGTCATATATAGTCACTTAGAGGATATGTCACAATTCGTATTTTATTGATAGTCTCATTCATCAACATACTAAATGTATGCATTACAGAATTCTGTGATTTTAAATGCTAAATTAACACTCAGATTCACCCACTACTATTCTAAAATTTTTCCTAAGGTTAATGCAAATGCAATCTGTAATTCTTCGATAAAGTACAATGATTCATAGAAAGTTAAGAGTTGGACTATGAACATCACCTTCAGTTCTAGAACATTTTATCATTACTACCCCCTCAAAATACTCCAATATTTATTAGTAGTCACTTCCTGTCATCATTTCAACCTACCCTCCACTTGACCAACCATTACTTCATAGTCTACCACTACAGATGTGCCAATTTTAAAAAGCTCATTTAATTAGAAAATGCAGTCTATTTTATCCATTTCTCCCATGTAATATTAGTGTTTCCCAAGTAAGTTCATGTAAATTTTTCTGACAGATAGACCATATTGTTTTGTATACATGTATAGAATTATATAATGTCCTCAATGGGCATTTCAATATTTTATTATATATTATTGTAAAAGGTTTTGCTATCTATATTCTTGTACATGTGTCTCATTGGTCATGTGTTGAAATCTATTTTGTATATAAAACTATGACTTAAAATGCTGGATAATAGAGCAACTAGATGTGTAGTATCTTAAAGATTGCCAGTATGTTTAATAAACTGACTATATCACTTTAAGTGCTAAGCAACAAAGTATAAGGATTCCAATTTCTACATAGTGGTTGTGCAGTGCTATCTTATTGTTGTTTCTATTTCCACTAATCTCTATATGTATGCAATGTCTAGGTATGCTATGATCTTTTAATATGTTCTTTGGTTGTTGGTATATTATTACAGAGATATGTATTTGGATTTTTGGATAACATATTCAGGATGGTTAAAGTTTTTCATTGGCATTAATATGCTCTTAATATATTTCTGATTCAAATCTCTTTAAATAAGTGTATATCTATACATACTATGTGTACCTATGCATATTTCATATTTATATGTGTATATATACAAATAACTATATATGTATATTATTATTTTCATTTGTCCATAAGCGATCATTTTACTTTATTTGCCAAACATGTCCTTTATTGATTTTACTTTAGCATTAAGCAGTCTTAAAGATAGGCTCAAGTCTAACATTTTAGTATTATCTTAGACACCAATGGCCTTCTAGTCTAATGAACCATGAGCCCTCAGAATGTTGACCAAATTTCTTAGTTCATTTACACAATTACTATAATTATGTATTTTCGCGTCTATCTTTGTTTCATTTCACCAGAGAATCTGTATTTATCCTTTATGTCATACATGAATACCAATGCCTTTGGAAGATATTTATTAATTGGTGCATATTAATTGTATGAAGAAATCTTATTGAATATTTTGCACATGCACATATTGATCAAAGGCCTGATTAACCTGTTTCTGTCTTTCTCCATTCCCGTTGCCCCTTATTTTTCAACTGTTTTCTGTTAATGTCTTTGTGCTATCTCCACACATCGTCAAAATGTATTTCAGTGTTGTTCACCCAGTATCATTGAAAATTATAAAATGCTGAATATAAAGGCAAAAATCTAAGTAAATATAGACATACAATTTTTGTGGATTGGAGGATACATTTGAGCAAAGTTATTTAATTGTCTCCTGCTTCATCCCCCTCCTTTTATTTGGTCATTCTTGGGGCTTGAAATCTGGGCCTGGGTACTGTCCCTCAGCTCTTCAGCTCAAAGTGAGTGCTCTACCACTTGAGCAACTGTGCCACTTCTGGATTTCTGGTGATTAATTGGAGATAAGAGTCTCACAGACATTCCTGTTCCAGCTGGCTTTGAACCGCAATCCTCAGATCTCAGTCTCCTATGCAGCTAGGATTATAAGCATGAGCTGACAGTGCCCAGCTTCACAATTTTATTTATAAGTTTATGACAATTTCTTGAAACACCTGACCAGCACTCTTGACTCATTGACAAAAGAAAATAAACTGGAATACATTTCTCTGTCTAATATTAAAGGTGTTAGTGTAAAATTGTTATATTTGTAGAGGAAAGATTATAAAGCTCAATGGGTCTGGACGGCACCAGATTAGAGCCACATACATATTATCAAGGAATATTTAATAAGAGTTTAAAACCAAACACTTGTGGAATGACATTCTCTTTAATAAGTGGTGATAGATTAGACAGTATTGGGGAGAATTAAAAAGTGAACATTGACTTAAATATAACAATTTATTCAAATATTATCTTCAAGCAGGTTTTGAAAGTGGTATATAAAACAAAAGAGTGATGTAAATATAAAGCAAAGGAAGATGTCTTGACAATTTAAGCATACTTAAATATGGCATTAAAATTATTGGAAAGGAAAACTTGATATAGTATAACTCAATAAAACTCAATAAAAGTCTAAAATAATTTAGTCTTGTATACAAATAGTGAATAGAATTTAGGAGCAGGGTGCTCATGTATCTCATCACAGCTAGGCTGTGATTTGAGTATTACTGTTTGAAGGCAGCCCACAAAATAAAGTCCCTGAGAATCTTATCTCTGCTTAATCAGCAAAAAAGCCAGAAATGAGGCATGACTCAAATGGTAAATTTTTTTTTTTATTTTTTTTTTTGGGTCCAGTCGTGGGGCCTGAACTCTGGGCCTAGGTGCTGTCCCTCAGCTCTTCAGCTCAAGGCTAGCACTCTACCACTTGAGCCACAGTGCCACTTCTGGCTTTTTTCTTTTTTGCTTGTGTGGTGCTGAGGAATAGAACCCAGGACCTCATGCATGCAAGGCAAGCGCTCTACATTGAGCCACTTTCCCAGCCCCTCAAATGGCAAATTGTTAACAAAATGCAACAAATCTCAGGGGCCCTGATTTCAATCCCCAGGACCATACATACATGTACAAAATTAATAATAGTAATACTAATAGTGATGATGATGATGGTGGTGGTAATGATGATGAAGGGTACCCATAGTCAAGGATAAAATATTTGCAAATCCTGTACCTGAAGAATGCCTCAAATGTAGACTCTACATAAAATGCTCAAAACCTAATGTTTAAAAAAAAATCGATTAGAAACCAGCAAAATACATGTTGTGAAAAATAAGCACAAGAAAAGCATCATCAGTCATCAAATGAATGCACATTAAAACTAAAATGACATTATAAAACATATATGAGAATTACTTCACATAATACAACAATGTCCGTACTAAATGCTATCAAGAAACAGAGAAACTGGATGCTGGCAGGAATTCAAATGGGAAAGCCACTTCTGAAAACATTTTGACAGGTTCCTAGAATATGAAATATGCAACAACCTACAGTATAGCACAGGAATTGAGTTCTTTAGGCTTTGTCTCATAGAAATAAAATGTAACATTCACCCAAAGGCCAAAACACATAGGTTTATACCAGCATTATTTCCTCTAGTCAGTTCAGGCTTTCTTCAGGTAAATGGGAAACGAATTGTGCTACATTCTATAATGACAGAACCAAAGGCAACTTCTGGGAATACAATACATTATTAAGGCATACAACAACTGACAATAATCTACCATAGATTTGAAGGAAATTCTAAAAGCTTATTTATTGCATGAGCTAGAAGTCGGAGAAAAAAAAAAATGTGTTGGTTGCCAGGATGAAACAGGTTTGGGATGGGACAAAGAGAAGTAGTGGGTTTAATTATAAAAGGGAAGCATGAGACAAGACTCATTTTTGGTAAAGAAACGTTATCTGTAAATATGATATATTAATATAGAATTGATAAAATTATATTGGACTTAATATGTGCACAAAATAATTAAAGTAACTGAAGTCTGCATAAGGCACTTGTGAAATATTAATGTCCTACTTGTGATGTCATTCTATAAATATTTAAAGAAACTGGGAAAATATTCAAGGGCTTTCTCTGTGTTCTTCTTATAACATCATAAAGATCCATACTAAGCTCAATAGAATTTAATGATATCTAGAAAATAGAAGTCAATATCGAATGTTTACATTGGAAAATAGTCTGAGTCCAAGCTTGCTAATTAGAAGGCAGAACTTTAGAACACCAACATCCAAGGCCAGTTCTGACAAAAAAAAAAAAAAGTGAGAAACTATAAAAGCACAGAAAGCTAGGTATAGTGTAATTTCCCTGTTATCTCATGTTTGTGGAAGCCATAGGTAAGAGATTATTGCTCAAAGGAGGCTTGGCCAAGAAGTAAGACCTCATCTGAAAAATAGTGGTCAGAGCCTTAGCAACTTCAAGCACCAGTAGTGCCAAAGGAAAAAAGAAAAGAAGAAAACAGAAAACTAAAGGAAAGGATAGAAAAGGAAAACTATTTCCTCTTCATTCTTGTAGTTTTATGTCATTGGATATAAGAATTGAGAGTAATTTGTATACTGTTTTAACAATCAGGCCTCTCTAACATGAAAGCATTTATTTCAAGTAATTATTTTATTATTACTATTTATTACCTTATTATGCCTTCTTGGAGATTGAACCCATGGCTTTGTATATATTAGTCTAGTCCTACAACTGAGCTGTACCCCAGCTCTCTTGTATAGTTTTGGAAATTTTTTATGAATTCTTCAATAGATAGCTACTCTACTTTTCATCTTATCTTTTCTCTCCCACTTTTTCCTCTATATATTTTAGTTTTTGTTTTGAAAACATTCCTCAATTTTATCTTCTAAACCTACAATTTTGCTTTGAGATTACAGGGAAGTCGGTTATTTTATGACATCTATTAAATTATATACAGATATATGTATTTCATATGCATGATTGATTCTTAGAGTTCATTGCAATATGGTCATATGTACATAGGTATTGAGCCATTGTGATCCTCTCCTAAGAAGAGCTGCCCTTGTTTTCACCATGTGAATGCTTAGATTGCTGTTAGTTATTCATGCCCAAGTATAATTATTTGTCTTTTACTACCTACTGGATTAACTTGTAGATTTATGGGCATATTCTAGTTATTATAAATGAGGAAAAT
This sequence comes from Dipodomys merriami, assembly GCF_024711535.1. Taxonomy (NCBI): domain Eukaryota; kingdom Metazoa; phylum Chordata; class Mammalia; order Rodentia; family Heteromyidae; genus Dipodomys; species Dipodomys merriami. The sequence goes on along the minus strand of NW_027206404.1, from coordinate 73,449 downwards.
CATGCAGTATATATTTAATTGGATCTGGCTTATTTCACTTAATATCATTTTTTCCAGTTTTTCCAATTCCTCAGGAATGGGGTAGTGCCATTCTTTCCGATAGAAGCACAGAATTCCATCAATACAACAGAATTGAAGACCCAGAAATGAATCCACTCCTACAGGCACATAAGCTTTGATAAGGGAGCCAGAAACAGGATGGAAGAAAGACAGTGTAAAACCGAATTTGGAAATCCTTACCCAAAAGACCACCAGAGACCATCAACAATGTAAAAGCAAAGGAGTCTTTATTGCAAGCTAGAACTTGGTCCCACCACATACATGGCAGCAGCCCATGACGCTAAGAGGCCCCAAGACCAGGGTTATAGTACTTTTTATACAATTTTTAGGGAAGGCAGGGACTTACAACAAATTATAACACATCGCAGGGAAACTCTTAATACAATTCTATAGTATGACTGGCGCACTACAAAGCAGAAACAGGTTGTTGGTTAGACCAGAGGGTTGAAGTACTTTAAACTGGTTGGCTTGCACCACAGGGAGTCTCAAGGACACACTTGCTAAACTGCAGGGTTCCTTTTTTAAACAAACACCACCTGTGGCCTGACTGCGGGGGTCACCATGCCCTCCAGCACCTGCCTGCCTGCGGTTTCCCCAAGGATAGTTTATGTTCCTAGTTGCCAGGGAATTGCTTCTTCTGTTCATTCCCAGGTCGGGCTCATGGTCAGCTGCATAACTCATACTTCAGAAGATGACATCTAGCTCAAGATGGAGTCACTCAGGCCTCAGGCTCCTCATTTCCCCCTTTCTGATAGGCCTTAAGGGCCAATCATGGTCCTTATGGGCACACATCATGTTCTCCATTGGGTACCAGATGATATTGAGCCTTTAAGATCATCAGCTGTACAGTGTTAATGCGTTTTCTAACAAACATCCCTAGCCGGTTTACAACACTGGACCCGACTGTGAGTAACAAAATTAACAGTACCAAAGGCCCTTACATTTTTTTCCACCAGTCCTGACTCTGTATATCAGTTAACTTAATTTTATACCAGCAGTACTCATGAAGCTCCAATATTAAGACATACTCATACCATTTACTACATACTTAAACTGTCTGAGGTTTGTCTTCTTTACTCCAATGACTTAATGTTTTAAGACAATCCTTACTTTTCAAATCCTTTTTTATCCAAAGAGGATACTAATTTTTTCCCAATTCCTTTCCCAAGGCTTTCTTTACTACCCTCCTCTTGTTTGCAATTCCTTGAACTTCTTTGTGGCTAGAGTTTTAAAATGCCCATTTTTCCTTTGGCTTGCAGAACCAAGTTATCTCAGAGCAGCCTCAAGTCACCACTGGGATGCAGAAACTTGCTAGATTTTAAGGCTAAGAGCAGGGCTGGGTCTCATTACTACCTGTATTGAAAACAAACTCAGATTATTACCATACCAGAGCCAAATTTGGCTGTGACTATAGAGTGGATTTTCAGTCACTATGCACTGAAGTGCCTAAGGCAAGCAAGCCAGTGATATCCTTGCCCCCAATATCCACTGTGGGAATAGAGAAGGTTTCTGGATATCACCCAAAAGAATGTCCCACAAGATCTCAGTTTTAGCAGCTTTCAACCAGGATGCAGTCTCAGGTGATGGAATCAGGCAGTTCACTCTACTTTTTTCACAGTGGAGGTGGTCAGGGTAACAATGTAGATTTCTTCCAGGGGACTGTCAAGCTGTAGCAGCAGCAGCAGGGTCTTTCAGTGGCTTCAAGGGACTGTCACACCTCCTGCTGGGCTGCAAATTCCTACACAGACTGGTTAAGGATACATTGCATAGGCTAGGCAGGCTGTGACCCCACTAGTTTTTAAGACTATTTAGACAATAGCCCACGACAATTTACCAAGATGACAACTTTTTAAACTAGATAGTTCTTTTCATAAGGCTGATTTTCTAGGCAGATATAGAGGGCTCAGGCCTGTACTATTTCCCATGCCTTTTCCTTCTGTCTATTTGGACACAACTTTTTAAAGTGACTCTGGTCCCTTGTTCTTAAAAGCGGAAGATGGGTGAATATTCATCTTCTGTAACTTCTTTAAGCTGACTCAGGGGTGTTGATCCTACCTAGCCAGGAACCTATAACCTTAGCCTATTTTACAAAGAACAATATTTTAACTTTTGGCAAATGCACAAACCTTTTCTCTGGCTACAGCAGTGTAGCTTGTTTAGCCTTCTGGTTTGCAAAAGCATCTTTCTGGATGGCTTAGGAATGTGGTCTCTAATGATGCCCCAGTTACCTATGCAGACCTTCGGAGAGATATCAATAGAAACACACTTACAGGTTTACAAACTTTTTCCTGAGGAGATGAATTTCATGTAGCTGGTGTCAGCTCAAAAATTATTGCCAATTAGAATTTTTGGCACATACAAGGGTTGGGATTTAAACTATCCCCCACATTTTATAACTTTAGCTTTTTACTACTGTCACAGGATGGCAAGTTCCTGTCCCTTACGAGGTAAATAGTCATGGACATTAGGCATGCTTACAAACTGTCTTCGTATGACCTCCTGGCTCTGATCAATTCTTGAAGGGCCGTGCACAAATGACTCTAGGATCTGACATTTCTGCCATCCAAGCAGTGGCTTACTACCTCTGGATGCTCCACCATTGCTTTCGTTCCAGGAGTGTCTTCTCCACACTGGAAAAAATGCCTCATTGGCATTTCCCTTAGTTGGTCGCTGAACTTGAACTCAGGGCCTGAGTGCTGTCCCTCAGCTCTACAGCTCAAGGTTAGCACTCTGCCACTTTGAGTCCCAAAGCAACTCTGCTTGCTCGTTCAGCACTCTGCTGGATGATTAGAGGTGACAGTCTCACAGGGACCTTTTTCCTCCCTGGGCTGGCTTCGAACCAGTTTGCAGATCAATGAGTCTTATAGAAGGCCACTTTATTCCAATTAAAAGCAACAAGGTGGTCAACATAGAAGTAGCTTTTAAGCATGCTCTTACCTGGAACTTATAAAAGCCAAAATTACATCTAACAAACTTGTAAGAATCCTTTGTACTTTGCTCTGGGCTTGCTGGAAACTGTTTAAAAAAAAAACCTATAAGAGCAAACTAGAATAGCAATTATTTTGGTAATCCTAATTTTTCCTTTGTGCACTTTGAGGCAAATATTAAGAACAATTTTACTCTTAAACTTTATATCCAAAAATCCATTCCTAATTTTTAAGCCTCCTATTAATCTCCTTTTTAATATTCTATACATTAGTTTTTAGTTGCATTTTAAAAAATCTCTTAAAATCTTGAGGCAAAGTGTCATTCATTGTCTCTTGGCTGCTTGTTTTAAAACAGATACACACTAAAACTTTTAAACTTAAATGTCAATTTTTCCTTAATGCAAGAATTACAATCACCATCACTGTACCAAGAAGCTAGACATAACACTCTTATGACTTTTAGAAACATATACTACTTGTAGAACATCATTGAAAGCAAATCACATTATACAAATAAACTTTTTAACCCTCTTTTTAAGTCCAAGGGGCAGTTTTAGCAATACTAATCAGATCATCACATCACTCATTTTAACAATCATGTTTCCAGTGTCAATCTGTAGGGAAAAGGGACAGAACAAAGATGGGCCACTTGGCCCCTCCTATGGAATGGGCACGTACCTAAGCCAACTCTTTAGTGTTAGGTGAACTGCCTTTGTGCCAGCTTGCCCCCTTTCACCATGCATGGACTCCTCCCAGGGCCTGTCCCATTATCTGTGGACTTCCTCAGGGCCTGTCCCACCATACATGACCAGCTGAACTGCACTTCTGCCTGTTCACTCCTCACCCCTAAAGACAGGTCTTCTGTTGGTTTCTAAGTTTTCCCTTTTCTTATCTCTTGGTTCTCGAATGAAATACACAGTTTTAGACAGACAGAACAGGTAACATCTTTGACAGTGTTAAACTAACCTTTACACTTAAATTTCTAATATTTATCCCCAAATTTTAGCCAAGGAACTAAATTCCAAACAGCCAATGTATTTGTGTTAAGCCAGATATCTTGATTACAGTATAAACAGCCTTATGCATTTTAAAATATTAGATTTTAAAATACCAGATTTCTAATTTTTTAATTTTTATTTATTTTTATTGTGAAAATACTGTACAGAGGGGTTACAATTAGATGGGCAAGATAATGAGTACATTTCTTATCAAGCATTGTAGCCTCCTCCTTTGTTTCCCCTTTCCATCCCTTCCCAGCCTCCCCCCACCCCCCCACCCAATCCTTCCTGCCCCTCCCCCCCACAACAAAGTTGTAAAGTTGGTTTTCCACATGAAAACTTGTACTTTTCATTGTTGCAACGGGTCCACCTGTATCCTTATTTAAACGACTTGTTTTTCCCCTTCCCCTCCAAAAATTATACCGACATCAAATACAGTGAAAGCAGGGGTTATACTGTGGGGGAGGGACATACAAAGCAACAAAGAAATAATCTTATAAATGCATTAGAAACAAATGCATGAAAGAAAAAAACACATTTGAATACATATCTTAGAGTTCATTTTCCTAACATCACCTGATCTGACCTTTTCTGCTTGACTCAGACATATACTAGATATTGCAAATAAGGGAAACAATGGGACCTATGTTTCTTTGGACCTGACTTACTTCACTTAATATAATTTTTTCCAAGTCTTTCTATTTCCTAACACATGGGGCAATGTCATTCTTTCTGATGGAGTCATAGAATTCCATTGTGTATATATACCACATTTTCTTGACCCATTCATCTACTGAGGGGCATCTGGGTTGGTTCCATAACTTAGCTATAGTAAATAGTGCTCCAATAAACATAGTCGTGCTGGTGGTCTTGTTTGTATACTTTTGGGTAAATGCCCAAAAGTGTGATTGCTGGGTCATATGGGAGCTCTATGTGGAGTCTTTTGACGAACCTCCATACTACTTTCCAAAGTGGTTGAACAACTTTACATGACCACCAACAATGCAGTAAGGTTCCCTTCTGTCCACATCCCCTCCAGCATCTGTTGTTTTTAGAGTTCTTGATTTCAGCCATTCTAACTGGAGTGAGGTGGTATCTCAATGTTGTTTTGATTTGCATTTCTTTTATGGCTAGAGAGGTTGAGCATTTCTTCATGTGTTGATTGGCCATCTTTCTTTCCTCTTCAGAGAAGTTTCTCTTTAAGTCTTTAGCCCACTTAGTTATTGGGCAGTTGTTTCTTTGAGGATTTGTTGTCGGGGGATTTAATTTTTTGAGTTCCAGGTATATTTTAGATATGAGACCCTTGTCCATTGTATGGCTAGTGAAGATCTCCCAATCCGTAGGCTTTCTATTGATCTTGCTAGCTATGTCCTTTGCCATGCAGAAGCTCTCTAACTTCATGCAATCTCATTTGTCCAACCTTTCTTTGATTTGTTGTGTTTCTGGGTCTCTATTAAAAAATTTTCAGCCTGTGCCAAGGAGACCTAGCATTTCTCCTATTGCATCCTGTAATGTTTTCAGAGTGTCTGCTTTGACTCGAGGTCTTTGATCCATTTGGAGTTGATTCTGGTGCAAGGTGATATGGCCCCCATAAACAGGCGGGAATTGCAATCCTAATATCAGATAAAATAGACTTCAAATTAAAATTCGTGAGAAGAGACAAAGAATGTCACTACATACTAATTGAGGGATCTCTCCTTCAGGAGGATATTACAATTCTAAATATCTATTCACCAAACAACGGAGCACCCAAATTTATCCAAGAAACACTACTTTCCTTCAAATCCTACATAGATCCAAAGACATTAATTGTTGGGGATTTTAACACACCACTTTCCCAACTAGATAGATCAACTCAGCAAAAACTCAACAAAGAAACCGCAGATCTAAACAACTGCAAAGATCAACTAGATTTAACAGACATCTGCCGAAAATTTCACCCAGCAGCATAAGAATATGTCGCGACCACCTCGACCAGCAAGGAAGACACAATGTGGTTTATTCAGGACCTTTTACAACATCTTCTCTCCTGCTTCTTCTGCCCGCTTCTTCCTGCTTCTCTGTCTCCCCCCCCCCCCCCCCGCCCCCGCGCTCTGGTTATAAGTCTCCTGGATGGCAAATCCTGAAGCACCACGTGGCATATACCGATAGGGTCGCAAACACGGAAGCAAACTAGGAGCCAAGTCATAGCCATATAAGGAGTTGTTTTTACAGAGAGCACTTGTCACCGGGAAGACAGAAGGCGGGAGCCAGCGCCATCTTACCAAGGAGCTACAATGTTGCTTTTGCGGCCACGCCTTACTGCCTGGCCGTCTTTGGTCGTGGCTCCCGCAGCTCTCCACAAGAATACACGTTTTTCTCAACAGCACATGGAACATTTTCTAAAATAGACCACATTTTAGGCCACAAAGCAAACTTGTCCAAATTCAGAAACCTTGCATTCTCTCTGACCACAAGGGAATAAAATTAGAACTCAACACCAGATTTTCTAATTTTTAAGTTAAAGAATCCTTAAAAAGCCGTTAAAAACAATGTGAAGATTCCTTAAAATTTTTGGTAATGTCCAAACCTCATAACCTTTTGAATTTTAAACTTAAACTCACCCATTGTTACAGCATGCTGACAACTCTTATCTTGAACATGTTCATAAACACATACAAAACACACAGATCTTAAAGCACACAAAAAATCAAAATCAGTTGTACGTACATTTTCTAAAGTTTTTAAAAAAATTTTAAGACAATATTTCTTTTAAACGAAGTACCTTTGTTGAGCTTCATTTTTCCAGGGCTTGCTTGTTTAGCAAGGTATTTCACTAATCAGTCTTTTGAATCCCTTCTGTTGGAGGAGGGCTGGGTGAGGGGGTCACCTGAAACTGAATGGGCCTGATTTTTACCCAATTTTGACAAAAGCACTTTACAAATTGTTAAGCTGTCTGGAGCAGCTGAAAGTCCAGATCAGGCTCACTGCTATCTACACCCTAACCTCTCCAGCAGCCTCCACCAGGAGAAGGTGCACCTGAGGCTTGTCCATGCCCCTCCTCTTGGCTGCTGTAACAAAAGAAGGGGGGAGGGAGACTTAGCAGGTCTGTGACCAAGCCCAGCCAGAGGCTGAGACTTTTATTCCCCCAGAGATGTTCAAATAAATATCAAAAACACTGATAAACACAAAAACCAAGGATTCACATTTAAAACTGGTACCAATTCTAAAACGGAACTAGACAAAACAACAACCAAAGGCTGAGTTGGGGACTAATGGGCCCCCAGAAATTTGTGCTGTTCTCAAGCTGAATCCAGAGTTTGCTGAGTGAGCCTGCCACTCTCACCCAGAACTTCCCTACCTCAGAAAACATAGAACAGAAAACACACCAAAGTAAACAAGACAGACAAGTGGCCACAAAGACAAAATCAGGTCTCAGTGAATGGGGCAACATCTCAACACCACTCACTTACCAGGGGACTCGGACCCCCTCTACTCACCTTGGGAGGATTTTTCTTTTAGATTCCTGCAAACATTGACCCAGGAGCCTTCCAAGGCAGAGGAGAATTCCCAGTCCTCTTGGGGCAAGGGAAAGAAGTTCCTAGTGGCTGTCCCCTCAGACTGACAGGTTCTCCCCCGTACTCAGACCCCCTGGGCTAAGGCCCGAGGCTAAGATCTTGCTGGTGCCACTTGCAGGTGGTCAGTGGCAGTTTCATAAAAAAAAGAAGGAGCTAGAGAGAAACAGATATTAAGGGGGTGTTAGCCAGTCTCCTCTGAGCCCTTGCATCAGGATGAATCTGGGAGAAGAAACATTCCAAGAATTCCAAAAGACACACAGACAAAACACTGAACCCTGAGACAAGACATGTTCACAGCATTTGCATTGTAGACTGTCAGTCAGAAAGTGCTGGACTACAAATGGGCCCAAATGTCCACACTAGTTGACAGTCTACCCTGTACACTATCAGTCAGAAAGTGCCGGACCCCGCACTAGTGGATAGCCTACCCTGTAAACTATCAGTCAGAAAGTGCCAGACTCAAGCTTCTGCACTAGTGGATAGTTTACCCCCCAGGAGATCTGAGGGACAACTCCCACTGGCCCCGTTGGCTGTCTTATAGCACGTCCGCCAAGACCTCTTGCCAACCCCAATACAGAACCTGCAGGGAACTCAAATACCAGATGATTTCAGAATGGCAATGCCTCTACTTACTTGCCGGGCTTCTCATGACTCCTTGGTTAAGGCGTCTGGGTGGGCTTTGGGGGGATTCCTGGCCAATGCACCAAATGTAAAACTGAATTTGGAATCCTTACCCAAAAGACCACCAGAGACTATCAACAATGTAAAAGCAAAGGAGTCTTTATTGCAAGCTGGAACTTGGTCCCCCCACAGCCCATGACGCTGAGAGGCCCCGAGACCAGGGTTGTAGTACTTTTTATACAATTTTTAGGGAAGGCAGGGACTTTGTATACATCATAGCATCTTACAACAAATTATAACACATCGCAGGGAAACTCTTAATACAATTCTATAGTATGATTGGCACACTACAAAGCAGAAACAGGTTGTTGGTTAGATCAGAGGGTTGAAGTACTTTAAACTGGTTGGCTTGCACCACAGGGAGTCTCAAGGACACACTTGCTAAACTGCAGGGTTCCTTTTTTAAACAAACACCACCTGTGGCCTGACTGCGGGGGTCACCATGCCCTCCAGCACCTGCTTGCCTGCGGTTTCCCCAAGGATAGTTTATGTTCCTAGTTGCCAAGGAATTGCTTCTTCTGTTCATTCCCAGGCCGGGCTCATGGTCAGCTGCATAACTCATACTTCAGAAGATGACATCTAGCTCAAGATGGAGTCACTCAGGCCTCAAGCTCCTCAACAGCCTCTTCAAAAAATTGTGCTGGTAGAATTGGCTGTACACAGAAAACTGTAGTTATATCCTTATATATCCCCCTGCACCAGAATCAATTCCAAATGGATCGAAGACCTCAATGTAAGTCCAGATTCCTTGAAAATGTTATAGGAAGGGTTAGGGGAAACACGAGGGCTCCTTGGCATAGGTCAAAACTTCCAAAGATCACGAAGCACAACAAATCAAAGTAAGTCTGGATAAATGGGATTACATCAAACCAAACGAATCAGTTTTCAGACTCAAAAGCCATGGAGAAGAGATAGTGTAGCACAGATTTATTAAGGAGCAAATCTACAGATGAGAGCCTCAGCCAATGCTAAACACTTACTACCTTTTCTAACTAGGTTATTTATAGTAGATTTACATGTATATAAGAGTTTTCTGGTGGGGATTAGAAAGAAAACAACTAATTCTAAGACATAGATAGCATGTGAAATGAGTTTTAGCTGGAGAAAGGGAGGGATTAAGGCAGTTGGGTCTATAACTCAAAGTCTTGGCTTGGTGCCAGCTAAGAAGGGCGTAAAGCAGGAGTGGTTATAAACAAAAGCACTGGTCTGAAGCCTCAAAATAAGGACCCTTGTCTATGTGAACCAAACAGTCTCTAACATGAGGTTTTATTTAAATTAACAAGCACAAGTTTAGATTTTTGCAGAGTGGGATGGTGTATAGTCACAGGCAATGTCTGCTATGTCAGGTAATGCAATCTACACTTTCACATGTTACCCAATAGCCAGGTTTCAACACAAATAGATACAATGAGATTGTACAAATGAGACTTTGATTTTTCCCTCTCATGAATCAAAATTCTGTCAAATGCTTTCTGTCCTCCAGATGTTAACACAACATTTCTCATTATCTTTTCTACTATTTTGTCTTCATTATTGATGTTCACAGTACTCTTTATTGTTGTCTTCTTTGTATATGCAATTTTTAGGGCTTGAACTCTATGTTTAATGGTCTCCATTGTATTTTTTGCTCATGGGTGATGACACTATTCCTTGAGCCACATCTTTACCTTCTCCTTCTTGCTGGATAATTGGAGATAAGTTTTCACATTTTTTGTATTTTTTATTTTTTTTATTGTGAAAATATTGTACAGAGGGGTTAAAATTACATGGGCAAGATAATGAGTGCGTTTATAATCAAGAACTCTAATGACAACAAATGCTGGAGGGGATGTGGACAGAAGAGAACTATACTGCATTGTTGGTGGGAGTGTAAACTTGTTCAACCACTTTGGAAAACAGTATGGAGGTTCCTCAAAAGACTCCACATAGAGCTCCCCTGTTTCCCAGCAATCCCACTTTTGGGCATTTACCGAAATGATCACAAACAAGACCACACTAAAGCTACCAGCACGACTATGTTTATTGCAGCATTATTCACCATAGCTAAGATATGGAACCAACCCAGATGCCCCTCAGTAGATGAATGGATCAAGAAAATTGGTATATATACACAATGGAATTCTATGCCTCCATCAGAAAGAATGACATTGCCCCATTTTTTAGGAAGTAGAAAGACTTGGAAAAATTATATTAAGTGAAGTAAGCCAGGCCCAAAGAAGCATAGGTCCCATGGTTTCCCTTATTTGAAATATCTAGTATATGTCTGAGTCAAGTTTTCACATTTTTGTCTGTTTAGACTGACATTGAAACAAAATCTTCAGTTCTTAGCCTCCTGAGTTTCTAGGATTCTACACATGAGCCTCTAACACCAAGCTTTGCTATACTGTTATTTTAATTATGTGGTAGAAGAAAGTGGAAGTATATTTGTGTTGTGTGCAATTTTCAAATACAAGTTTGAATCAACTGTTATCAATTTTAACTGTTAAATCAATGAATATTACACATTCCCACAGAAATATAATTGAAAAAAGGCATAATTGTTTTGATAAAACAAGTAATGGAACCATTTTTTTCACTTTACAATTCATGTTTTATATAACCTTAATTAGCGGACTTCCATGACTAAAAGTAAATATATTAATTGTATACCACAAGAAGCAAAGTGATTATAGTTAAGAATATATATTTCATCACAGCGAAAAGATAAGGGTTGAGCAGTCTCACTAAAAAGAAATGTTACACACAGAAACTAATCGATATGATATAGCTTGATAATTACACAAGATATAAATGAATGGGATTACCACACCATACCTCATAAATGTGCAAAATATAATTATGTAGGTAGGTGCCAGTGGTTCATATTTGTAATCCTAGCTAGTAAGGAGTGTGAGAGCTGAGAATCATGGTTCAAAGCCAGCCTACGCAGGAAAGTCCGTGAGACTCTTATCTCCAATGAGCCACCAGAAAACTGGCAGTGGTTCAAATGGTAGAGCACTAGTCTTGAGGTGAAGAGCTGAAGGACAGCGTCCAGGCCCAGATTTCAAACCCCACAACTGACAAAAATAAACAAATATTTTGACATAAAATTTAAAATATATATGCTAAAACTTTTTAAATCCTCACTAGATATAATAGTTTATATAAATGTAAAGAACTGTTTCTGGTTTTAGTTGAACCATGCCGGTAAAAGCAAAATGTCTTCTGAGCTTTTCAGTCTTTCTTTTTTTTTTAATTGTGAGAATACCATACAGAGGAGTTACAATTACATGGGCAAGAAAACTGGTACATTTCTTTTTTTTTTTTTTTTTTTTGATCCGGTCATGGGGCCTGAACTCTGGGCCTGGGCGCTGTCCCTCAGCTCTTCAGCTCAAGGCTAGCGCTCTACCACCTGAGCCATAGCATCACTTCCGGCTTTTTTATTTTCTGCTTATGTGGTGCTGAGGAATCAAACCCAGGCCGTCATGCATGCAGGGCAAGTGCTCTACCACTGAGCCACCTTCCCATCACAGGAGTACATTTCTTAACAATTTTTGTTGCCTCCTCTTTGTTTCCCCTCCAATCCCTTCCCATACTCCCCTTCCCCCCACCCGATCTACCCCCCACACCACACCAAAGTTGTAAAGTTCGTTTTTCGACATAACTACTTGTACATCTCATTATTGCAATGGGTCCACCTGTATCCCTAGTTAAACAATTTGTTTTTTCCCTTCCCTTCCACAAATACCAACATAAAATACAGTGAAAGCATGGGTTATACGGTGGGGAAGGGACATACAAAGCAACAAAGAAATAAACTTATAATATGTTAGAAACAATTGCATGAAAGGAAAAAAAAAACAAAAAAACATTTGAATATTTATCTTGGGGTTCATTCCCCTAACATCATCTTATCTGACCTTTACTGCTTGACTCAGACATATACTAGTTATTGCAAATAAGGGAAACCATTGAAATAGCACAAAGACATCATTGGACATGAGATAACACGTGTTTCAGAGACAACTTAGTAAAGACAAAATATGGAATTTAAATGACTTATAAAAACATTATCCATGTACATATGGCCATATAAGATGGTGTTAAGTGAAATGAACCCCAAGATAGGGACACAATTTATTGTTTCTTTTTTTGGGGGGGGTCCGGTCGTGGGGCTTGAACTCTGGGCCTGGGTGCTGTCCCTCAGCTCTTCAGCTCAAGGCTAGCGCTCTACCACTTGAGCCACAGTGCCACTTCCAGCTTTTTTCTTTTTGCTTATGTGGTGGTGAGGAATTGAACCCAGGGCCTCATGCATGCAAGGCAAGCTCTCTACCACTGAGCTACCTTCCCAGCCCCAACTTGTTTCTTTCTTGCTATTGTTTCCTACTCGTGCTGGATTTGAACTGCAACCCTCAGATCTCAGCCTCCTGAGTAGCTAGCATTATAAGTGTGAGCCACTGGCACATGGTTTAAGATCACATTTCTAACAGTGTACACTCAGGATCTGTAATGTGTATCTTCATCTATCTTTATATGAATCCTTGAGTTAAAAATATGGGCTAGAGCTTAGACTTCACACTCAAAAAATATTTCTAGTTTAAAAGTTGATACTCCTGGGGTGGGAAGGTGGCTCAGTGCTAGAGCACTTGCCTTGCATGCCTGAGGCCCTGGGTTCGATTCCTCAGCACCACATAAGCAAAAAGAAAAAAGCTGGCAGTGGTGCTGTGGCTCAAGTGGTAGAGTGCTAGCCTTGAGCTGAAGAGCTGAGGGACAGCGCCCAGGCCCAGAGTTCAGGCCCCATGACCGGATCCAAAAAAAAAAAAAAAAAGTTGATACTCCTGGAAAAATAAAACCTAAGAATATAAAGGAGTCTGGAAAGTTGAGTGTGCATCCAGCCTGGGAAGAACAGTCTCTGAGACACTATCTATAATTAACCAGCCAAAAACCTGGATTGGAAGGTTGCCTCAAGTGATGGAATACTAGTCATGAGCAAAATTGTTGAATAAGAGCTTGAGGATTTTGCATACATACATACAAACATACACATACATACAGAGACACTTCTATGTGCAAACACACATACACAAATGAAACAACTCTCAGAATGTGCAGAAAAGTTAGAAAACAATAGAAAATATGTCCTGAGTAAGACTAGATCAAATGATAATTTTTACTATGAGAAAGTCCTCAAGTGAACTTTCTTCAAAAATGTTTGAGTATATTACATAGGTAGGGACCAGAGATAGTAAGAAAGTCAAGTAATCATTATTAAAGGGATCAGATCCAATGAGGAATGAATCAGAGACCCCTGCAGGTGCATCTGAAAATGTTCATATACTGTGTCAAATATTAGAACATCTTTGAAAATAGTACATAAACAGTCTGAGCAGTCAGTCTAGTGAATAATATCATTGGAGAAGTTCAGAATTGCTAGTCTGTATCTAGATTAAATAAACCAACAAACTATGGCAGGGCAATGTGATACAAGCCTGGAATTCTAGCACTCAGACTAAGACAGGAGATTAGAGAGTGTAATTACATAGTGATACCTTCCCTGGACCAGGTAGTATAATTTTGTCTCAATGAAACATACCAAATAACAAGAAAGGGATTCACAGTTAGAAGTTTGGGATAATTTTGTCATTATGTTTTGAGAAGTCGTTTCCTATTGAAATGTAAGTCATATATAATCTTCAGTTGTGTTTTTAATACTCTCTTCTTTACAGAATATTCCTAGATGTGAAATGGCTCATGATTTCCCAACCAAAAATTTGAAAAAGTAAGTATCATTCTGTTGGATTCCAAAGAAATCTTGAAGGCTTACAAAAGTTTAAACCTGGAGAAATAGCAAAGTTCATCTAATGTAAGACTTTGTAGACCTTGCTAAATTAGAATTTAGATTTAAAATAAATATTTTGGTTTTGTTTGTAATTTCATATTCTATAGGATACTACAAAATTCTTTTTAAGTAGAGGGTTTAATTGACAAATTCACAAATGATTCTGGCATTCTATTTGCCTAAAATATTCTTTCAAGCAAGGTATAATTAGAACTTAGTTAATACATAATTCCAGCAGTTCATGTATAAAATGATAACGTGAATAATCTGGACAGAGTTGCCGACAAATGGATGATACCAATTTATAAATTTAGAAAAAGCAACTTTTTGAGGCTTTGGTGTAACATGGTGTGAAGAGAGCAAGTCTGTGACATCTTGGTTCTTCTATCTATTCGTAACACAGGAAGCAATTTCCTTAATTATGTGCCTCTGTATACAATGAGAAAAATGCTAGGGTTGGGGTTTGTTTTTATTTTGTTTTTGTTTTTTGTTTTGTCCTAGGGCTTGAACTCTTGGCCTGGCCATTCTCTCTGAGCCTGTTTTTGCTCAAGGCTCATGCCCTACCACTTCAACCTCAGTGTCACTTGTGTCTGGCTTTTCTTGAGCAGTTTATTGGAGAAAAGAATCTAAGGAAACTTCCTGCCTGGGTGGGCTTTGAACCATAATCTTCCGATCTTAGTCTCTGGAATATCTATAATAGATTAAAAATAAATATAAATATTTGCAAGTGTTCTGATTTCAAGAATACTACTGGGGGGGAAATGTTGCAGCAAAGTTTAGTGTAGTGTTCTTTCCACAAGAGGAAGGGCATCACATTAGCAGAAGTGTAGTATTTTTTCACAATAATGATAAACTAGTCATATTGTAAGTTTAGGGAATATTAACGTGCACATTACAAGTTGGAAACTGTTGGGTTAGGATAACTTTATGACATAAAAGTGTGGGATTGTTGGTCATAGAAATAATAGCTTACTCTGATGAACAAATGTTTACTCTTGAGGAATTAATTATTACAGATATTTTATAGTTTTATCCTCTACCAGAATGTGGCTATTTTTTCTGTTGACTTCTCAATATGTACCACCCCATTGGAATTTGCATCTATTGCAGAATTAAGTAACATGCAAACAGGTACTGTTTTGAATGTCTCTGGTACAGAACGTTCAGAATTTGAAAATGAGTAGTTAGTAGTCATAGGAATTTTGAAGAAAATATGTATTCTGTCCTCTTAATTATTCAGTTTTAAAAGTTAGCAGTTTCCATAGAATTAAACTTTTCTGTTTTACTATGGGACAATACTAAAATTATGTTTTTTTCAATATAATGGCAAGTATATTGTGAAAATATTGGATAACATTCAAGTTGATGACCCTCTGAAAAGAAGGGGTAATGAATTCAAATAGATGCCAAATAGTGTTCATTTTTTAAAAAGTTAATACACATAGAATAATTTTACTATACCAATACAGTGAAATTATATTTTATGTGCTTATTTTTTTATTTAATTTTATTGTCAAGGTGATGTATTGAAGGAGTTGCAGTAACTGTAAGGTAGTGAATACATAACATGTCGAACTTTTTTACCTCCCCCCTCATTTTTCTCACACTTTTCCTTCACTCCAATACCCCTCACAAGTTGTAATGTAAATTTCCAACATATTGTCTTGTGAGTATTGCTATTGCACTGGTTTGCCCTTTGTCTCATCATTTTGTTGTTCCTCTTCCCTTGACAAATTAAGATAAATGTATATACAATACACAGGGTCCTGAAATCAAATACAGCAGGGAATAAAACATAGGGGAAAAACACAAATGAAAAAAAGAAATCACATTGTACATTAAAAACAACAACCACAAAGAAAAACCTCTGTTTCCATATCTAGGAGTTCATTTTGCTCAGCATGATCTTATATGATCATATATACATAGCTATTGAGCCATTCTGCTCATCTGCTAGGACTATGTTAGACATTTCTTACTTATTGCATGAGGGAAACCATGAAATCTGTTTCTTTGTGTCTTGCTTATTTTACTTAGGATTTTTCCAAGTCTTTCCATTTTCTTATGAATTGGAAGCATAGAATTCCACCATATATATATATATATATATATTTATATGTATATATATATGTGTGTGTGTGTGTGTGTATATATATATATATATATATATATATATATATATACCACATTTTGCCGATTCATTCATCTACTGAGAGGCATATTGGTTTAAAACATGCTTGCATGTAAGTATCAATTAGGGTCATTCAAAAATGACAGATGCCACCAGACATACTAAAATCATGATTTCTAAGTAAGATAGGATTTTATGGTGGTACAAGTGTTGAGATATCTGGATGAGTCTAATCTTGCACTGAATTAGGCAGGAAGATATCCAATATCATATGGGATAAAAATGGTAGTGAGAAGATATTCCCTTGAGAAAGATATAGGAGGCTGCCAGAAGTATGAAGAAATTCAGATAATTTTGAAGGATTTAGAATTGCAAGCTCAAATATGTCTCTTTAAGTGGAAAGGCAAAAGAAGGGGAAGAAAATAAAATAACAGAAAGCAGATAATTGTCTCAACTTACAGTATAAAAAGACATAACCTATAACTTCCACGATAAAGAAAGACCAATATAATACATCCCACTTAATTTAGATACATGCAAAATATTTACTTGGCTTTTCCCACTTTAATGCTCCAAAATAAATGAAGACTTATAAGAAAAGCTATGTGATTGTCATTACTTCAACCTGAACACTAATTGTGATGAGCCCTTTTTTCTCAGTATGCTCTTGGAAAATACTCCCTAAATTGATGATGTTGTGGCTGATTAGAGTCAGCGTAACGGGCTTCTGCTTGTATGATAGTCCCAGAATGTTTTAATGCAGTTTTTTCTCAAGGTATCCAACATATTGTCTGATGCTGTACTTTGAACACACCCTCACACCTAAGCACATTATTTGAAATTGTACCTCAGCATTTCTTTGGCACATTCTACTTTGTGCCTTTGTCTTTTTTGCATGTTCCTTTTGATGTCACAGTTGCTCTATTTCCATTTCATCTGTACAAACTGCTAAGAACATTGTTCATCTACTGTGAAGACTCATGGTCTATGTTGAGGGGACAGAATGATGCAGGCTCCAGCCTCGGGATTGTCTGAGGACTGTGTTTGGGATTAGGAAAGCTCTTGGAATGCCAGGCTAGAGAGGGAAAACGTTCTCTCTCCCTATCTCCAGACACATGTCACAGATTCCTGAGAGCTGAGGAAGTGGCTCTTCTGCTTGCTTAAGCATAGATGAACATCTGGGCAAGCATTTTCCTGAGATTGAAGAAGTGGTTTGAGCTTGCTCTAAAATAGTTTAGATAATAATATACCTAGACATTGTCTCATAGGTTAAGTAAAAATGTATCTGTGGAAATTTTTTGTGTGAATGTTTTCTAACCAAATCTTGGCAAAGATTATGCTTGTTTGTCTTTAAATACCCACTAACAATAAAACACAGCATGCAGTGGCAATTGCTGTTTGCACGCTGCATCCCGTGTCCTGGTGATTTCGTGACCCTTACCCAGGGACCCCGACGCACTAGACGTTGACGATTGGCGCCTGAACAGGGACCCTGCATTGTTGAATTCAGGAAGGGATATTCAGGTAAGTACTTTTAATTACAGGGTGATGGGACAAGTTAGGTCTACTCCGTACTTACATATGCTTAAACATTTACTTGCTGCTTATGGTGTAAATATTTCTTCTTCTGACATAGAAATGTGTATTAATGTAGTTAGGGAATGGAATCCTTGGTTCCCCGATGAAGGAACATTATATGTTGATAATTGGAAACGAGTAAAAAATAATGAAGAAAGAGCTGTTTGAGAAGGGGAAAAGATTCCTATTAGATTTTGGTCCATTTGGGCTATTTTACATACCCTTTTTAAAGTCTTGAATGAGGAAAGATTAATAGCGGACTTAAAGAAAGAGGCCACTCCTTCTATTGTAGATTTACAATTGGACTCTGAGGTTAAGGACACAATAGATAAGGATGCATTGCAATTAACAGAGAAAAAACAAGAGGTAAAAAAGGCTTAAAAGGAACAAACTGAAAGTGTAATAAAATGTCTGAGCAAATGGAATTGATTTTATCAAAATTACAACATATGGAGTTGGAAATTAGCAGAGTGAAAGGAGAACCTGAGAAAGTGAAAGTAAAGCAGCCTTTGGCTCCTCCGCTGGCCGATGCAATCTTTACAGCGTCACTCCCTCACAAAACAGAGGGCTCAGACAGTGAGTTTGATGATGAAATGTTTATTTTTTCTTATCCTGTAATTCGACCACGCCCTATGAATGGTATAGCTCAACCAGCCAGATATAAAGGTGTTGCTGTTGATGATATTAGTAAACTCAAGAAGGCAGTGACGTTGTATGGTCAGCAGTCTCATTATGTTAAGGAATTGCTTAATGGGCTTGCTCAACATTACAATAATTTTGCTCCTGAGGATTGGAAGATGCTTTGTAGAGCCTTGCTTAAGGAACCTGAATACCTACGATGGCAAATGTGGTTTACTGAGTTATGTACAGAAAGGGCTAGACAAAATGCACAGAGCAGTAACCCACGCCTACAGGTCATAACCTTTCCCATGTTTTGTGGAACAGAACTATATGCAGATGCTCATATGCAAGTGAACTCTCCTGAAGAGATCCATGAGCAGTTAAGAGACATAGGTATTGAGGCATGGGAAAGGATTTGACCGGTAGGAGAGCATTATGGCTTTTGGACTAAAGTAATTCAAAAACCTAATGAACCCTATGTTAAATTTTTATCGCGATTGAAATTGACCTTGGAACGTACTGTTGTGGGAGAGGCTGCAAGTCAACAACTGCTGCGCATGTTGGCTTATGAGAATGCTAGTGAGGACTGTAGACGGGCCCTATTGCCTATTAAAGAATCTGGGGATGTGAATACATATTTGAGGGCCTGCAGAGATATTATATCTGAATTCAGGCGTATGCAGGTGTTTGCTGAAACTATGGCCACTACCTGGCATGCTTTGCAAACAAAACCCTCTAATCTAAAGTGTTTTGGATGTGGTCAAATAAAAAAAAGTTGTAAAAAAGCTACTGGAGTTAACAAGAGAAGACCAAAAATTTACCCTAAATGTTAAAAAGGGGAGCACTGGGCAAGGGAGTATAGATCAAAAATAAACAATAAAAAAATTCCTATAAAAGATGCTTTCCCTTTATATTTAAAGATTTTGGATTAATGATAGCACCTAAAAAATACAAAAGGATACGGTGGTAAAATATTTAGGATATGTTGTTTCTAGACAAACAGTGACACCTCAAAAAATATCTTTATGACGTGATCAATTACACATGTTAAATAATTTTCAAAAGCTATTAGGAGATATTAATTGGATGCGACTGGCCTTAAAAATTTCTACTTATCAGTTACATAATTTGTTTTCTTTGTTACAAGGGGATCCTGATTTACATAGCAAAAAAACTTTAACTAAGGAAGCTAAAAAAAATTACAATTTATAGAACAGAGAATAAAAGAAATGTTTTTACATTGAGTAACGCTAAATCAACCCATAAATTTATATATTTTAGATACATGGAAATACCCAACAGGAATTTTAGGACAAAATGAGCTACCATTACAATGGATTTATACACAGCATAGATTTACAAAAAATAGTATGCCTTATAAACAACAGTTGGCAATTATTATTCAACAGGCCAGGCAACGGGTATTTACCCTATCAGGGTATGATTTAAAATTATTTTTCCTTTGCCAAAAGACCAAGTAGAATATTTGTTAAACATGTCTGAAATGCTACAAATAGCATTAGTAAATTTTACTGGACAATTTTCCTATCATTTCCCCAAGGGTAGATTGTGGGATTGCTTGCATAAACAACAATTTGTCATTAATGATATAATTACCAAGGCCCCTATTCCCACTGCTCTTACCATTTTTACAGATGGCTCCAAAACAAAAAGTGCTTATTGGACAAAAAATAAACATTGGGTACAAACAACTACTTTAACATCAGTTCAACAAAATGAACTTTTTGCTATTATTAAAGTGTTACAAGATTTTGTGGGAGATATTAATATTGTTACTGATTCTGCCTATGCTGTAGGAGTTGTGACTAATACAGTCACTGCTGTTACTTATTCATCTAAACCCCAGCTAAACCAATTATTTAAACAATTACAAGCATTACTACAACAACGTAATGCCAAAGTGTTTGTAACTCATATTAGGGCTCACTCTTCATTACCTGGGTACCTTGTATATGGCAATAATCAGGTCGATAAATTAGTTTTGCTTCTGCTGAACAGGATCATGCTCATTTACATACAAATGCTGGCTATTTACATATGCATTATAAAATACCTTATTCTCAAGCTAAACAAATTATAAAAAGGTGTCCTATTTGCAGATCAATGCATTTAAGAGTTGTACCTGCTGGAGTAAATCCTCGAGGATTACAACCTAATGAGCTCTGGCAAATGGATATAACCCATGTGCAAGCCTTTGGCCGTTTTTCCTTTGTACATGCTACAATAAATACTTATTCTAAATTTGTTTGGGCTTCTGCCCTTATGGGAGAAACTGTTAACCATGTAATAGAACACTTATTGGAAGCTTTTGCCATTATGGGAGTGCCTGCCAAAATAAAGACTGATAATGGACCAGCCTATAAAAGTATTAAATTTAAAAGATTTTGTGAACTTTATGATGTGGTACATATTACAGGAATAGAATATAACCCCCAAGGACAAGCCATTATTAAACGAGTTCATGGCACACTAAAACAACAAATTAAAAAATTAAAAAGGAGGAAAAGGTTGGATAAAGGTATGGATATTTTGTGGTTTTCCATGCAAAATCCTAAAACAATTTTACATCAAGCTCTTTTTGTTCTTAATTTTTTAAACTTACCACAAAGAGATATTTTAACTAGAGCTGAGCGCCATTTTGAACAAATATCAGAAAAACCTTATTTAAATGCTCCCATAAGGATTAAGATTACATTGAACACAAAATGACAACTAGGAACATTATTACATAAGGGGCGAGGATAGGGTTTTGTGTCTACACAGGATGGCAAATAATGCTGGCTTCCTGCAAGATGGATACAGACGTGGCCCAGTGAGGACAGCCCGATCCTGCAAGGAATCAGCCACCAGTTGAGAAAGAAGAAAGCCCTGCTGCCCACCTGGGGGCAGGTTAAAACGTTGACTGGAGAAGGACAAAAGATGTTACAGTTGACTGGAGAAGGACAAAAGATGTTACAACGCACTGGTAAATCTGTCACACTGGTAAACCTGTCACGGCTGAGAACTTGTTCCTGGCCATGTGTGCCCTGCTTACTGTAAACTCTGTCCATGCTAATGCTAACGTAAGTTATTGGGCCTTTGTTCCTAACCCTCCTTTATTGGGACCTGTTGTTTGGGGAGACATGAAGATAACCGTCTATACTGTTCCTGCTATTTTATCTCCTCCTTGGAATATTTTGACATTTTATAATAAGGATGATGGTAGCTTTTTAAATTTTACTTACTATACTCATTCCTTGCCTGTTTGTTTGGGGCCTCCTCCTTGTTTAGTTATGAATTGGCAACATTGGGTTTTACCTGGGAAACGCACTTCCAATTCTAGAAAACAGCTACAGCGATTAACTACTTGGTCCATTAATAGTAGCTGGGAAAGTGTCACCTTTGATGGTGAGTTATCCTTACCTATGTGCCCTGATTTTACTTATATTGATTTAAAATATAAGCCTTTTGTGTGGCAAGAGTGCAGAGGAACATTTGGAAAAAAGTTCAATAGTTTCATTAATTGGGGACCTTTTGGACAGTTTATTAACACATGTTTAGAATGGAATATTACCAGATGTGATTTATCAAATGTTACTAGGATGCCGGATGCCATTAATTGGAGCTCGATTGATGGCCTGGGGAGATGGAGGCATTACAGATGCTCGATGGGCTTTCATGGCTGCACCCACTGCTGTTCAAACTCATCTTTGGAAGGTCGCAGCGGCGCTAAAACCCGTGATGCTATCAAATGGATCGTTTTTCGGGGACGGCGAACTCTGCGTCCACTTATAATTTTACTTTGTATAAATCTTATAATGTAACTGCTTGTGTATCCCTGCCTTATGTATTTTTGATGGGAAACTTTACATTTTATCCTACTATTTCTTGTTTCAATTGTCGCCTGTATTCTTGTGTTAATTCCTCTCTTAATTTTAATGACAGTGATGGTATTATGATTTTACAACAAGGAACTTGTATTTGGCTACCTGTTAAATTAGGAAGAGAATGGTCCCAAAATCCTTTGGATAGTGTTGTTATTGAATTTTTACCAAACTGCTAAAACGTACAAAACGTATGATTGGAGCCATTGTGGCTGTGATTTTAAGCTTAATTGCTATTACCACTGTTGCTGGGGTGTCTGGAATTGCCCTGCACACTTCCTTACAAGCTAAACACTTTGTGGAAGAATGGCACCGGGATTCACATGAATTGTGTGTCTCACAGGTAGAAATTGATGCTTGATTACAAACACAGATTAATGTTGTTAAACAGACAGTGGGATGGTTAGGAAAAAAGTTATTGGTTGTGGAAAAACAGTTATTGTTAAAATGTGATTAAAATTCGACTACCTTTTACATTACTAATGTAAAATATAATAAATCTTTACATGATTGGAATATAATACAACAGTATTTATCTAAAAATTCTACTGCTGCTCAATTGATTGCTCAGTTACAATTTAATGTACATATTTTTGGTAAACAATTTACAAAGGTTGATGCTTCTAATATTGCTGATACATTTATTAAACAGTTGGAAGAGTTGGATCTGAAAGGAATACTACAAAGCATTTCACATACTGCTAGTGGTATGGAAATTATGATTGTTATTATTCTGTTTGCGCTTGTGCTGTTATATTTGATTTTTATGAAGCCAATGCAAGCTTCTATGATAACCCTGTGGAAAGCTTTACTTTTAAAACAAAAGAAAAAAGGAGATTGTGAAGACTCAGGGTCTATGTTGAGGGGACAGAATGATGCAGGCTCCAGCCTCGGGATTGTCTGAGGACTGTGTTTGGGATTAGGAAAGCTCTTGGAATGCCAGGCTAGAGAGGGAAAACGTTCTCTCTCCCTATCTCCAGACACATGTCACAGATTCCTGAGAGCTGAGGAAGTGGCTCTTCTGCTTGCTTAAGCATAGATGAACATCTGGGCAAGCATTTTCCTGAGATTGAAGAAGTGGTTTGAGCTTGCTCTAAAATAGTTTAGATAATAATATACCTAGACATTGTCTCATAGGTTAAGTAAAAATGTATCTGTGGAAATTTTTTGTGTGAATGTTTTCTAACCAAATCTTGGCAAAGATTATGCTTGCTTGTCTTTAAATACCCACTAACAATAAAACACAGCATGCAGTGGCAATTGCTGTTTGCACACTGCATCCCCTGTGTCCTGATGATTTCATGACCCTTACCCAGGGACCTCAATGCACTAGACATTGACAATCTACCACTTCTTGTTTGCACACACCCATTCTATGTATGAAGGTACTTTGTCCATGTTAACCAATAGGGTAGTACTTACTCTCTGAGGAGAAAAGTTCCACAGTATAACTCTATGTCCACATTAAAGAGTGTAGAATTTAAAGCGTTTTGAGACAAACATTGATATTTGAATTGGAAGGCTCCTTAGGGATATTTTCTTGGAGCTCATTAGTTTACCCAGGAGAAATATAAATATCCACACACTTTGGAACTAATTAGTAAGTAACTGAATTAACACTAGATCCTAGACATTGTGTTATTACAAGTCACCATTGTATTATTGTTACATCAGAATCCTTCCCTACTTGCATATGTGTATCAGAAAATGAAAGAAAGGCATTAAAGCAAAATGTCTTATTTTTTAGGCATTTAATCCTTGTGGGGAGGGTAATGTCTGAACTCTTCCATTCAATAAAAGCTTGAAGTTTATAAGAGCATTTCCTACATACAAGAATTTGTGGCAGGTTGATTGGCAGGGTTATTTCAGCATGGAGATATCCCTAACAAGAATTAGATTTAAGGGGCTGGGATGGTGGCTCAGTGGTAGAGTGCTTGCCTTGCATGCCTGAGGCCCTGGGTTCGATTCCTCAGCACCACATAAGCAAAAAGAAAAAAGCCGGAGTGGCACTGTGGCTCAAGTGGTACAGTGCTAGCTTTGAGCTGAAGAGCTGAGGGACAGCGCCCAGGCCCAGAGTTCAGGCCCCCATGTCCGGACCCCCCCCCAAAAAAAGAATTAGATTTAAATAGAGCATATGGCAGTTATGACGTCTCAATGGCTACTGAGGCATTTTCTATTCTAAAGAAGAATCAATTTGAGGAGTCTTCAGTAACATCAGTAAAACTGTAAATTCAACCTAATACTTGATGTTACTTGTTCTACATTTATAATGAATAGGCTGATAAGATGTCCAAACATATCTAATGATATTTCTATAAAATCCCAAACTGATGTGGATACATGGGTCACTCTTTGGAACTGTAGGGCAAATTAGGCTTGTCTTTGCTGTAGTTCAATCCATAATCTCCTGGCCAGTCTTCAAAAATATTCACAGAATATCTCTAAGTAAAGGTCATGACAGTTACATCTGTATAATACTTGTAAGGTCAGGATAAGAGCATTTGTTCCCAACATTTAAAATCAACAGGATCTGTTGAATTCATGGATCTAGAGTTTTATTTCATATCTCAAAATTTTATCAATATGACTTACATCTCTACCAGTTCACCAAAACACTGTTCTTATTGAACTTGTCTATGTCCTTTTAGTTTTCAAATCCAAATAGCATATTTCCTTCAATACTTCTGTAAGTTTTGACCTTTTCTTCCTGCAAATTCTTTCCTTTCTTTACTTCTGTAAATCTGTTTTTATTACTTTCTTGTTTCCTTATTTATCTCTTTCTTCCAATCTTGTCCACACTGGTGCTCAAATTGCTTACACTTATGTCATAACTTTTCTTTTCCTCTTCCCTTTAATAATACCCCCAATTTTATCATTCTTTTTCATATTCATGGTCGAGGATATTTTGATGATGTCTAAAAAGATCTATTAGGCTGGGAAGGTAGCTCAGTGGTAGAGCGCTTGCCTTGCATGCATGAGGCCCTGGGTTCGATTCCCCAGCACCACATAAGCAAAAAGAAAAAAAGCCAGAAGTGACACTGTGGCTCAAGTGGTAGAGTGCTAGCCTTGAGCTGAAGAGCTGAGGGACAGCGCCCAGGCCCAGAGTTCAGGCCCCACGACCGGACCCAAAAATAAAAATAAAAATAAAAATAAATAAAAAGATATATCTTTGCATCTGTTTAATATAAACTTTAGAACTATCAGAGAGTTTTTTCCCCTAAATCCATCATTTTCACCTGTAATCCTTATCACCAAGAATATCACTAACACATTTGCCTGGCCATAGATGTAGAACCCTTTAGATTTCTTCTTATCCTTCTACTCCCACCCATTAGATACGATGAATGATCAAGATGTTCTCAGTTTCTGTCACTAATATGATTTCTTGTTTTGTTTGTTTGTTTTTGTTTTTGTTGGTCGTGGGGCTTGAACTCTGGGCCTGGGTACCGTCCCTGTGCTCTTCAGCTCGAGGCGAGCACTCTACCTCTTGAGCCACAGCACCACTTTGGGTTTTCTAGTGGTATTTATTGGAGATCAGAGTTTCATGGACTTTTCTGCCTGGGCTGGCTTTGAACCGTGATCCTCAGATCTCAGCCTCTTGAGTAGATAGGATTACAGGAATGAGCCACTGGCACCCAGCACTAATATGATTTCTATGTACTCCTTTTTATGCCCCTGACACAAGTCTGTTTCATGTACTCATCACTGGTCACCTAGTCTTAAACAACTTTTTACAAAGTATGTTTTTTTCCCCATAGTCTTTTCATATTGATCCTCTCCATCACCAAATTACTGCTCCTTGTAAGCATGCAGAGGGAAGAGCTCAGACACAAATTCTAATATCATTATTTACTCACTATATTGACTGTTGGGCCTTGCATTTCTCATCTGTAAATGGATGTAATCTGCTAGAAATATTGAGGAATACATTTGCTTACTCCTAGAGCAAGAAAAAAGAAAAGTGAAGAGTCCTTACATTTTCCACCTTAGCTTACAAATAAGGAAAGAATCAAATTCAGTTTGTTGGTATAAAGTCACAAATTGTTTCATCCAGAAGTAAAAATAAATTTTACCTCCTGGATCTAAGGCCTGTGTCCTTTTAAGGCACCTATAGATATGTAAGTGGTATTATGTAAATTGGGTCATGTGTCTACATCTGTATTGAAGAACATACTCAACATATCATTGGAAAACATTGGTTATTGAATATTATCTATATAAGAATGTTACTTGAACTAATCACACTAAGTTGAAAACTAATTGTAGTCCATCAAAATTTTTCTTACTGCTTTATCTGTTGCCAAGTGTTCTTCATCAATTTATACACAGATTTTCTCCAGTGAACTGGATAGAAACTAAAACTGACCAAGGATTTCTGCCTAATGAGTGAAGCATGCTTGAGGCATGTGTTGTTACCTTCTAGGAATAGATAAACAAGCCACTGGCTATGTAGGTGGTGAAAGGCTTTCTCCTAAGTTCCCAAGGCTAGAACAAACAAGATCATTTGATAACAAAGCACTCAGCTTATTATATTTTATCTACGTGGGATAATCAACATGTAGAAATAAACGATTTTATTTACAAGCAAACAATTCCACCAAAAAAAGTGAGTATACATTAGAGAGACTTCAAGAATAACATTAGGGTTTTTACTGTCTCACCTGATTATGTGATTGTATTTCTTGATATTGAAACTCTCCTCTTGTTATTCTTATTGTATGTAATCCAATGCTGTTTATTACTATGTATTCAATGTGGGAAATCTAGCTTCAAAGATGTCTAAAAATTTTTCTTTTTAAATCATATCATTGTCATTATCAGGGTACACTGTGGTCATCATCATCATCAACAAAATTATTATTAGCATCATAAGTGCTAATTATTGAAAGTCTGATATGTGTCTATGATTTTGTATTATTTGTATTTTGATTAATAATTTTAATATTACCACTGTGCATGCATCCATGTTAAATTTTTGAATAAATAAAGAAACAAAAAAACTAAACCATAACAGGTAGCTTGACTATGTGATTATAACCAATTATTGGACAGATTTTTGAAGCATTGCACATTCCTAACCAATATGAATTAACTTCCTCTCTCCCTGTCATTCGACACAAATATTTAAGGGTTTGAACAGAAGTTTTTCAAGTAATATACTATAAATGTTACTACAACGTCATGTGTATATCTAAAATTACATTGAAAATAATATACTCTACTTTCTAGTGAAATATTAGTCATTTTACTCTAGGAAACTTTTGGAAAAATAGATTGTATATCTTTGAAATGAAAAAGATAAAAAATAGCATAAAAGTTTTATAGGGATGGGCTGGGAAGATGGCTCAGTGGTAGAGTGCTTGCCTTGCATGCATGAGGCCCTGGTTTTGATTCCTCAGCACCACATAAGCAAAACAGAAAAAAGCTGGAAGTGGCACTGTGGCTCAAGTGATAGAGCGCTAGCCTTGAGCTGAAGAGCTGAGGGACAGCGCCCAGCCCCAGAGTTCAGGCCCCACAACTGGACCCAAAAAAAAGTTTGAGGGAGTCTGTCTTCAAAAATATGTGTGTGTGTGTGTGTGTGTGTGTGTGTGTGTGTGTGTGTGTGTGTGTGTGTGTGTGTGTATAAATGTTATGTGTAGAAAGACATACATTTTTAGAGGGAATTTGTCATCAGCATATATATATATATATATATCTAAATTTATGTATAGAATTATGTGCACTATAGTGAAACAAACATCTTAAAACATAATTAAAATTTAAAAAACATTATCAAACTAAGTGCCAGTAACTCACCTCTATAATTCTAGCTAGTCTGGTGGCTGAGATCTAACAATTGTTTTCACATCTACCCCGGACAGAAAAGTACTTGTTAGATCCTTATCTCCAATTAACCACTCAAAAACAGAAATTAGCCCTGTGCTTCAAGTTGTGCAGTGCTGGCCTTGAGCACAAAAAGGCTTAGGGACAATGCCCAGGCCTTGAAAACAACAACAACATGTATCACATTAATTTCACAAACGCATCTTTTAACTGCTGTGAACATCTTTTAGAAACATGAATATATGCACCTGGAAAATGTTAAGTAAAAAAGATAGAATATTTACATCTATGTTAAAGAAATGACTATTTAGATTGTTTAAGATATTTAGGTAATGATTAGGAATAATGATAGGTAATGATTGGGACTGGTCTTTTATTCTATTTTATGATAGTAATAAAATGATACTTTTAATGATTATGTAAAATTACTCTTGTTTGGTATTTGAATTATAATAAGTGATAAACATTTTTAGAAGTTTTATTATTGTGAAAATTCCGTACAGAGGCGTTACAATTACATGGGCAAGGTAATGAGTATATTTCTTTTCAACCATTGTTACCTCCTCCTTTGTTTCCCCTACACATCCCTTCCATATCTCCCCACACTGATCCCCACTTCCTCCCTCCCACATCCCCTGGCCAAAGTTGTAAAGTTCATTTTTCGACATAACAAAAATAACCCCAGCTTTCACTGTATTTGATGCTGGTATAATTTGTGGAGGTGAAGGGAAAAAAACAAATCGTTTAAATAGGAATACAGGTGAAATCATTATAACAATGAGATGTACCAGTTGTTATGTTGAAAAATGAACTTTACAACTTTGGTGGAGGGGATGGGGATAGGGTAAAGAGGCGTCTGAGAAGGGGTGGAAAGAAGAAACAAAGGAGGAAGCAACAATGCTTGATAAGAAATGTACTCATTATATTGCTCATGTAATCATAATCCATCTGTACGGTATTTTCACAATAAAAAAAATACCTCTCAGTCCTATCTCTCAACATTACCGGACTTAACTCACCAATTAAGCGACATAGATTGTCTAGTTGGATTACAAAGCAAGATCCTTCTATCTGCTGCCTTCAGGACCACCTTGCCCATAAAAACAAACACATTTTCAAAGTGAAAGACTGGAATAAAATCTACCAAGCAAATGACCCCCATAAACAGGCGGGAGTTGCAATCCTAATATCAGATAAAATAGACTTCAGATTAAAATTAGTTAGAAGAGAAAAAGAAGGTCGCTACATACTAATTAAGGGATTGCCCTTCAGGAGAATATTACAATTCTAAATATCTATTTGCCAAACAACAGAGCACCCAAATTTCTCCAAGAAACACTACTTTCCCTCAAATCCCACATAGATCCAAAGACATTCATTGTTGGGGACTTTAACACACAACTATCGCCACTAGATAGATCAACTCGGCAAAAACTCAATAGAGAAACTGCAGATCTAAACAACTGCAAGGATCAACTAGATTTAACAGGCATCTACCGAATATTTCACCCAGCAGCATCAGAATACACGTTTTTCTCAGCAGCACAAAGAACATTTTGCAAAATAGAAACATTTTAGGTCACAAAGCAAACCTCCAAATTCAGAAATATTGAAGTTATACCTTGCATTCTCTCAGACCACAAGGAAATAAAATTAGAATTCAACACCAAAAGCTACCAAAGAAAGTCCTGTAACACTTGGATGCTGAACAACACACTGTTGAATCACCAGTAAGTCATGTAAGAGATTAGAAAGGAAATTCAAATGTTCATGATATTCAACAAAAAGGAACACACAAATTACCAGCTCCCCTGGGACACAGAAAAGGCAGTACTCAGAAGCAAGTTGGAGAGATCTGAAACCAACAATTTAATGAGACATCTGAACCTCCTTGAAAAAGAGCAGCAATATAAACCCCAATCCAGTTGATGGAAAGAAATAATTAAATTTAAATCAAAATTAAATGAATTAGAATCCAAATAAAACATAGAAAGATTCAATAAAACAATGAGTTGGTTCTTTGAAAAAATTAACAAAATTGACAGAACCTTAGCAAATCTTATTAGAAAAAGATGAGAATACACCCAAATAAATAAACTCAGAGATGAGAATGGAAACCACCAAAGAACAACCAAGATTCAGAACATTCTAAGGGAATACTCAAAACTATGCTAATACATTTGAGAACTTGGCAGAAATGGACCTTTTCCTAGCAAATATCAACATGCTGAAACTAAACCAAGATGAGTTAAACCATTTTAACAGGCCCATATCAAGCATTGAGATAGAAACAACAATAAGAGAAGTCCCATCTAAGAAAAGCACAGGACCACACAGATTTACAGCAGAATTCTACAAGGCCTTCAAAGCAGAGCTCACACCAATAGCCCTTCAATGAAACTCAAAGAGAAAGTTCACTACCGAACTCATTCTATGAAGACATCATAACCCTCATCCTAAAACCAGGCAGGGACTCATCAAAGAAAGAGAACTATAGACCCGTTCCTTTGATGAACATTGATGCAAAACTTCTCAAAAAAATTTTGGCCAATTGACTTCAACAATTCATCCAAAAAATCATACACCACAATCAAACAGGATTCATTTCAGGGATGCAAAGCTGGGTCAATATACGCAAATCAATTAATATAATTAATCACATTAACAGGAGCAAGGATAAGAACCACATGGTTATCTCAATAGATGCAGAAAAGGCATTTGATAAGATTCAACACCCATTGATGATGAAGGCTCTGGAAAAATTAGGAATCCAGGGAACATTTCTCAATAAAATAAAGACTGTATATGACAAACTTACAGCCAGCATTATACTTAATGGTGAAAAACTAGCCATTTCCTCTTAAATCAGGAACGAGACAAGGCTGTCCATTCTCGCCACTTCTCTTCAATACAGTATTAGAATGCCTAGCTACAGCAATAAGACAAGATGCAAACATAAAATGGATCCAAATAAGGAAAGATGAAGTAAAACTCTCCCACTTTGCAGATGATATGATCTTGTGTTTAAAGAATCCCACGGACTCCACTCCCAAATTATTCAAGCTTATGCAAAACTTGGGCAAAGTAGCAGGGTATAAATTTAACCTTCAAAGACCAATGGCTTTTCTGTATGTCAACAATGAGAAAAGGGTGGCTGAAATCAGGAAAGCAACTCCATTTGTAATAGCTCCACAAAAAATAAAATACCTAGGAATTAACTTAACCAAAGAAATGAAGGACCTCTATGATGAAAACTTTAAAACCCTGAAAAAGGAAATCAAAACAGAACTTAGAAAGTGGTAAAAACTTCCATGCTCCTGGATTGGAAGGAGCAACATCATGAAAATGGCAATACTTCCCAAGGCTATCTACAAATTCAATGCAATACCTATCAATATCCCAAACTCATTCTTCAAGGAATAGAAGAGACAATCCAAAAATTCATATGGAACCATAAAAGACCCTGAATAGCAAAAAAGATCCTTAACAGAAAGAACAGTGCTGGAGGAATATCAATACCAAATTTCAAACTCTACTACAATGCCATAATATTCAAAACAGTACTGGCACATGAACACACCTCAGGACCAATGGAATAGAATTGAACCTACAGATATATAGCAATCTAATCTTCGATAAGGAAGCTAAAAAATTAGAGTGGAAGAAAGACAGCCTTTTAAGTAAATGGTGCTGGCAAAATTGGTTAATACCTTGTAAAAAACCAAAGCTAGATCCTTATATATCACCCTACACAAGAATCAACTCCAAATGGATCAAAGACCTTGGAGTCAAAGCAGACACTCTGTAAACATTACAGGATGCAATAGGAGAAACCCTAGGTATACTTAGCACAGGCTGAAATTTTATTAATAGAGACCCAGAAACATAACAAATCAAAGAAAGGTTGGACAAATGGGATTGCATAAGGTTGCAGAGCTTCTGCAAGACAAAGGACATAGCTAGCAAGATCAATAGAAAGCCCACGGATTGGGAGAAGATCTTCATTAGCCATACAATGGACAAGGGTCTCATATCTAAAATATACCTGGAACTCAAAAAATTAAATCCCCCAACAACAAATCCTCAAAGAAACAACTGCCCAATAAGTAAGTGGGCAAAAGACTTAAAGAGAAACTTCTCTGAAGAGGAAAGAAGGATGGCCAATAGACATATGAAGAAATGCTCAACTTCTCTAGCCATAAAAGAAATGCAAATCAGCACAACATTGAGATACCACCTCAGCCCAGTTAGAATGGCTAGAGTCAAGAACTCTAATAACAACAGATGCTGGAGGAGATGGGGACAGAATGAAACCTTACCGCATTGTTGGTGGTTGTGTAAAGTTGCTCAACCACTTTGGAAAGTAGTATGGAGTTTCCTCAAAAGACTCCACGTAAAGCTCCCCTATGACCCAGCAATCCCATTTTTTGTGCATTTACTCAAATGATCACAAACAAGACCACACTAAAGCTACCAGCACAACTATGTTTATTGCAACATTATTTACCATAGGTAACATACGAAACCAACCCAGATGCCCATTAGATGAATGGATCAAGAAAATGTGGTATATATACACAATGGAATTCTATGCCTCCATCAGAAAGAATGACATTGCCCTATTTGTTAGGAAATGGAAAGACTTGGAAAAAATTAAGTGAAGTAAGCCAGGCCCAAAGAAACATAAGTCCCATGGTTTCCCTTATTTGCAATAACTAGTATATTTCTGAGACAAGCAGAAAAGGTAAGATAAGTTCATGTTAGGTGAAATGAACCACAAGATAAGTATTCAAATGTTTTTTTTTTCTTGAAATTGTTTCTAACATATTTATAAGATGATTTCTTTGTTGCTTTGTATGTCCCTCCCCCACGGTATAACCCCTGCTTTCATATATTTGATGTTGGTATAATTTGTGGAGGGAAAGGGCAAAAACAAACTTTAAATAGGGATACATTGGACCCTTTGCAACGATGAGCCATACAAGTCATTATGTCGAATAACGAACTTTACAACTTTCACTGGGGATGGGGAGTTGGGGGGGTAGGAGAGGAGATGGGAAGGGATGGAAAGGGGAAACAATGGAGGAGGCAACAATGCTTGATAAGAAATGTACTCATTACCTTGCCCATGTAATTATAACCCCTCTGTATGGTATTTTGCCAATAAAAAAATTTAAAAAATTGTCACAAAACACATTTTTTGACAGAATAAACATTAGTGTATCACCTAGAATCTGGGTATGGTTAGTAACTCTAGAGGATTTTCTCATACTTTCAGAATTTTCATAAACATATATAATAGAAGTCAAATGGGGTGGTTTA
This sequence comes from Dipodomys merriami, assembly GCF_024711535.1. Taxonomy (NCBI): domain Eukaryota; kingdom Metazoa; phylum Chordata; class Mammalia; order Rodentia; family Heteromyidae; genus Dipodomys; species Dipodomys merriami. The sequence continues at coordinate 40,049 of NW_027206404.1, read as the reverse complement.
TACCTATAATCATAGCTACTCTGAAAATGGAAATGTCGATAGTTGCAGTTCAAGTTCAAGCTGGAAAACATACAAGAGACCTCCATCTCAATCAATAAAAGCTGGGTGTGCCAATGTATGGCTGTCATCCTACCTATGTTGAACATAAAACTAGGAAGTTCACTATCCAGGTATCCTAGGAATAAACAAATACAAGATTCTATCTCAAAAACAATCAAAGCAGGGGCTAGGAAGGTGGCTCAGTGGTAGAGCGCTTGCCTTGCATGCCTGAGGCACTGGGTTCGATTCCTCAGCACTACATAAGAAAAAAGAAAAAAGCCAGAAGTGGCACTGTGGCTCAAGTGGTAGAGCACTAGCCTTGAGCTGAAGAGCTGAGGAACAGCGCCCAGGCCCAGAGATCAGGCCCCACAACTGGACCCAAAAAACAAACAAACAAACAAACAATCAAAGCAAAAATTGCTGGATGTGGCATGATTCAAGTGGTCAGGTGCCTGCCTGGCAAATGCAAGGCTCTGAATTTGAATCCACGTACTTACCTCAAAAAATTAAAAGTAAACAATATGAATTAATTCTCTAAATAACTTCTCAGTGTAATTATCTTATATATTCTCCAAATAATCTTGTAGTGAACACAGAGAATTGATTAAGCCAGATAAATATAATACTCCAGAATCATAGAATGGCTCAGAGGTCAGCTCTGAGATCAATTCAGTGTCTGGATCTTACTGTTCTTAGATCCACAATCTTATGGGAAAAGAAAAAGAATGTATAATTAAAATACATTTATTTACAATCTTCATCCAACTTCACATATTGAAATTCTATCTCAAATATAATGTTACAGAAGTTGTCCTTTGTGTGTGTATGCGGACATGTGGATGGTAATTAAGTTGTGGAGGCAAGCCTTCATTAATGGTATTTAAATAAACAAAACCGAATAGATTTCAATCCTGATCTTTAATACAGTGCATCAATCTGAAAAACAAAAATCCTGACTATGCTGGCATTGCAATCTTGGGCCTCCAGGCTCCAGAATGTAGAAATAAATCTGTTGTTTATAACCAATTCAGTGTCTGGTAATTTGTCGTCATAGGTCAAGAGGACTAACATTAAGCCAGCTGAAAAGAAGAGTTGTGGTTTCTTTCTTCTTTTTTTTTTTTTTGTCGGTCATGGGGCCTAAACTCTGGGCCTGGGAGCTGTCCCTCAGCTCTTCAGCTCAAGGCTAGAGCTCTTCCAATTGAGCCTCAGCTCTACATCTGGCTTTTTCTGCTTTGTGGTGCTGAGGAATCAAACTAAGGGCCTCATGCATGCAAGGCAAGCACTCTACCACTGAGCCACCTTCCCAGCCCTGGTTTCTCTATTTTCTTTTTCCATCTTTCCAGAGGCCCTCTGATATTGAAAAATGCTAAGACTCCATACAGAAAAATTTTCAAACTGCCCTGTTGTCCAACTCTGACTTCACAAATTTTGGAGTGTAAAGAATGACATCAAGTACCTAAGAGACTGAATACAGGACACTTCATTATCTTCTGCTTTGCTCATCAGCACCTGGTGCAAATTTACACTATATAAACAAGTCAACTAACAGTAGTTATAACAAATTTTAAAAATGCATAGCCTGAAAACACTTTATGAACACTCGCACTGTAGTCTCATTGGCTCCCATATCCAAAATAAGAAACAGAGGCTTAAAGAGAGGTAGGTAATTTACCCCAGGTTGCAAAAACTGGTATATTGGTACATTTAAACTCAGACTACTCTATATCCATACTCAGGCTAACATACTATGGGCATTTATTTTTCTACAGAAATAAAAGTCTCACAGAACTTTTTTCAAGTTCTAGACATATGTTCTACCATGATATCTCTATCCTGGGTGCTTTACTGGTGCCCCCAAGTCATATCAGCTGAAGTTGATACATCTGTACCCACTCAAATAAAAATGGCTGAGACTTGGGCAACTGTACTTTTATAATCTCCCATGCAGTAAAAATGTGTAATTAACAGTATGAAATCCTGGGTTAGAGAATAAATTTTCTATGATGGTGTTAGGCCCACCTCGCAAATCTTTCTTGGTCTCTCTCCTTCCTTCCTTTTTAGTGGTGGGGATTGAACCCAGGACCCTGTGCATATTAAGAAAGTGCCTTAACTCCAAGCTATATGACCATTTCAATTGCTCCAATTTCACTCTCCAATTCACTGCTACATTGTTCCTGATACTTTACATTTCCGGAGCATAATATTTGGAGATTATTGCACTTCATAAGCTTTTCATCATTTTACAGAATATTTATTTTCTCCTTCCTATGTATCAAGACACTGTGCAAGAAGGATTTTGTTGAACTCTCCAGGCAGAGTTCATGGCTCATCATCAGGTTCGATTTAAATGCATATCATTATATTATTACATTTAGAATAACAACGCACTTAAATAATTGTTTCTCTTCTTCAGACTATTGGTAGACCCATGTTCTATTGTAGCTTTTATATAAACAGGAATAGAATTTTTCTTGTCTTATTTTCCTTTTTTTGACTTGGTACAAATTTTTCTGATTGTATAGAACTGTTTTTTTCCAAGAATATTTTTTTCAGGACATTTCTGCATATTGTGTATACTACAATTAAGAGATTTCCAGCCAAAGAAAACAACTCAGAATTCTAGAGGTTAATGACTATACTCTGGATTCCTGTGCACTTGGCACTGCATTTGGCATCTCAGTGTTACAACAATAGACAATCTATATTGAAAGTTGCTTTCTTTTTGGTTTCCCATTTTGAGCCATATAAATCATTTAAGGTGTACAGCAATTTAACCATTGGAGTATGAGCTGGTAATCTTTTTTTAAAAAAAAATTTATTGTAAAGATACTGTATAGAGGGGTTACAGTTACATGAGTAAGGTAATGAGTACATTTCCTCTTAAGCATTGTTACCCCACTCTTTGTTTTCCCCCTACATTCCCTTCCCTCCTTATTCCCCAACTCCTCCTTCCCCCTATCATGAAATTGTGAAGTTCATTTTCAACATAGTGTATTGTACATCTCATTGTTACAATTGGTCAACCTGTATCCTTGCTTCAGAATTTTGTTATTTCCCTTCCCCTCCCCAAATTAGAAAAAAAAAAACGTATAAAGAAGATGCAGGGAACCGGAATGAAATACAGTGACAACAGAGGATATATGAGCTGGCAATCTTTAGCCTTCAAATTCCAAAACAAAAGCAAGCAATGAATGATAAAAATTGTTCATAAGGGTACTCTCACCCTTCCAATTGGCGTTCTGATTCTTCCATTAAAATAAAATCTTGGTAGAATCAAATTCTGATCCAGGCTAAAATGCAATACTCATGAAAATGAAGACATTAAGTTGGTATTAGTTAAATATGCCTTCCTATTAATGGAATGCCATGGAAAAGGGTTTTACAAAAATGATGATAGCAAGAGGGATTTTGGACAAAGGCATTATAGTGGGTAAGGCGTGTAAAAGTTACAAAACTGGAACTTCATGCTGGGAAAAAGATTAACTTCACAGGGAGGAATAACTTACTATTTTAGATGAGCCAAATTAAGATGGATGATTTGATGATGCATTTAATATTATGGAGACAACAAAGAGTTTCAGTGATTGAGACAGTTCAATTAATTATGGAATATATAAGCACTGGACTCCCATGTAATCATTATAAGTGATGTTCTTAGAACAGTATGCAATTTCTAAGGATGTTATTGGATAGAAAATATATACATGATATAATGAGATGAAAAGTCAAATTATAAAGTAGGCTCACACCTGTAATCCTACCTACTCACAAGGGTGAGATTTGAAGATCATGGTTCAAAGTCAGCCCCTGGAGGAAAATCTATTTAACCACCAAAATGCCAGAAATGGAGATGTGGCTAGTGTTGAGGAAAAAGAAAAGCAGAGAACAATGTGTAGGCCCCGAATTCAAGCTCCAGTTTTGGCAATAAACAAATGAATAATTAAACAAACATATGACCCCAAAGTGAAGGAAAATATGTATATGCATATATGCGTGGCAGAAGGGTCTAACTGTGGTGTTCCAGTGTTCACCTTGTGGAGCTCCAGAATGGGGACAGCACAAACATTTACTTAAAGGAAATCAAAAGTGACAATATATTGGAAATGATCTGTACACTTGGGGGGGGGTGATTGAGAGAGCGAGGGAAAGAGGAAGAAAAATGAGGGAGGGGAAACAAGTTAGGAAATGTTATCACAACCTTACTTATGTAACTGTAACCCCTCTGTACATCACCTTGACAATAATATTAAAAAAATAAAAAACAAAACAAAAGCATTTATTTATGTTATATTTAAAAGTATATTTTAAAAAGAATTATAGGCATTATTTAAATTTCTAATGCATGGCCACACTCTACTGGAGTGTACTGGAATTTGGAGAGAAGTACATGAGTCCATGAGTAAGGACCCCAATAAGAATTCCACAAAGGAATGTCAACATGGACCAAAGGGTCCTACCCATAGTACCTTGCTTCTACAGCAAATCACACAATCTCCCAAATCCACATAATTTAATCATTTAAAGGCAAATGATGAACCAACATCTCCATTTGTAGGAATACATACTTGCGACAAGGATGGAAAAGGCACCGAAAGCCAAAGTAAATGTGATGCAATTTTAAGGAAGATTCCATAGATAAAGGAATGTGTCCCACACATTTCCAACTCTAAATCTGGGAAAGTTAGTCATCTTTGTCATACTAATAAAAACCACAAAAAAGCTAACTGTAGGATTCAAAAGGATTGCATGAGAACAGGTGTTCATTGTGACAGCACAGCAACTTCAGTGCAAATTACTATGTCTCTTTCCTTGTTTTCTTCCCACCTCATTCTTGAATTCTGAAGGTGAGATTCTGAGGAGCCAGTTTTCTTTGCTCCAGTAATTAATGAAAGGGAACAGGTGATTGGAGATACAATTTCTTCACAGAGTTCTTGGATTCTCATTCTTTATTAAGCTTACTGAGTACTAATGGGATTGTAAAACACAAGAAAGTCCTAAGTTTTCCACTAATTTTTTAAATGCCTGCTGTAAGAACAATCAAAATTAACAAAAGAAACAACTCAGAAAGATATTTGTGGTGTATTGATACCAGGAGAATTTGAAATGTCACATGTAAATACCAAATGACATTTACAAAGCACAAACCCTAATTCTTCTGTGAGCTAATGTGATAATTACACATTTATATTTTCCAACAAAATCACCATTGAGAACAGCACAGCCAATTTCAATCACAGAAGCAAAGCTGCAAAGAATTGCTAAAATTTTCACATATTCATTCCTAGAGTTGAGAGGGTTGGTTCTGCTGACGTTGACTGTTTGATCCTTTTCTTCCTCACAAATAAATGTGCCTATGTAGAGCAATTTATGTCTATAACTTCATGGGTGTCTAGCCTTTCTGGTCTGATCTTCAGTCTGAGTACCAACTATGTTTATGAACATGGACCATCCCTTAAGCAGAAACACACTCTAAAACAGTTCTAACAGAAACATCTGTGATAATGGATATATTCCATATATGCATTGTCTAATAGACTAGCCACTGGCTAGATGTGGGTACTGAACCTCAAATGTGAATTAATTCTTCCAATTTCAGTTAAATGAAATTTTAAATAATGAGATGCATCTATTCACTGTTAACTGGACAGCTCAGTTACCAAATAAGGAAGCTGAAGTTCTCACAACAACGTGATAAAATATAATCCAAATGAAGAAGGTTCCATGCCTGCATGCCTGTGAATTATCTGAGCTTTTCTGTCTTATAGAATTCAGTCATCACTCACCTAGATTGACAGCTTGGAGGAAAGGAGTGGGAGATAAACACAAGCTACTTGGGATACTGAGAATTGCTCCTTGAAGATGAGGGTTGTGCATGAATCTTTTCTGTGTTTAGTAGACAGCAAAGTGTGTAGAATCCTGTAGGTAGAAAAATAATGTTTGTATTTCCATATGTCAAACAGGTGCTCTGTTTATCAAAACGGGGGAGAATTCAGATAGGTGAATTCTTTAAATATACAAACAATATATAGAAAATTTGCTACATTCTATTCCATGATAGGCCCTGGAATAAACTTTGGTTCTTTGTACCATACTCTGTAAATATTCACACACTAAAAAACAGAAATATAATCCTTTATTACTGTTAAAAATACATAGGCTATCTTCATAAAAATATTTGTGGACCTATTTTTTCCTTAATTTCTTCCACACCTGCATTAAGAAATGGCTCTAAGAGAAAAGCTTCTAAATGTGTAAAATATGAACTCCATCTATGTCATTTGTTGAATTGTACTCTAGATAGGATTGAAGTCTCTACTTCATCTTAAGGCTTAGGGCTGGAAAAAGAATAAGTATTCTCAACAAATTGTCATGCCTCACTTTTAAGGAGATCTATGTATTTATTAGGAGAAATATGTATTGGTCTTGGTAGCTAGGACCCTTCAAGAAACAAAAGAAAAAGAACAATTCTTCGGCAGTCTCAAGTATTTGCCTATCTTCAAGTGAACATTAGCTGCTCTATATTCTATAATATATTTGCAAGAATATTTTTGCAAGCTATTTCTAAGCTATTGTCATCCTCCAGAGTAAAGTTCAAGCATGCCTATTTCTCATTATATAGATGGCAGTTGCTCAAAGTCAGAACCCATTGTTTGTATAGGTTTCACATGTCTATCACTACTTCACTCAGTGGCACTGAGGGCTGAGAGATTCACTTCAAATATACAAATACACACACACATACACACACACATATCTCACTGGCTTTCACTATTGCTATAAAAATTAAGTCCTTTTTGTCTCTGACCGAAGAGCATTATAAATTGCCTAGCATCCATGAAAATGTGACAAATTCATTATTAACTTGCAAGTAGGTTAAATCTCAAACTTCACACATTTCTAAATACTCATATGAAGAAAAATGTATTCCTAGAGTTTTAGTGTGCTTCTATATTACAAAGCTCTTAATTTTCATCTTATTTACCCGGAGGAGGCAACAATGCTCGATACCAAATGTACTCATTTCCTTGCTCATGTAACTGTAAGCCTTCTGTAAAGTATTCTTACAATCAAAAACGTACAAAAAGGGGAAAAAAGAAATTGAAAATCATGTACTTCCATTAGAACTAACTAAATTTAAGGGTTGTAACTTTCTATAGGTTTTTAAGGACCTAAGAAGTTGTGAATATGACCAAAAGACCTTTACTAAAAGTTGAGGGAGAGAGATCCAAAAGTGGAAGTAGATAGGCTACCAGAGCATAATTATGTAGCTTTAGTTCACTGTTACCATAACAGGAGTGCAAATCAATATGATGGTTCATAGTTACAGGACCAGTAGACATACTGGAAACTGACATCAGAGAATGGTCATTCATTGTGGAAAAACACAAATCAGGATGCACCAAAGGATGCAATCAACAGTGTCCAAAAAAGCAGCACAGAATGGGATAAAGTCATTGCAAGCATATATTTGATAAGTGGTTCACTTCAAGAATATATACAGAACATCATCCCAACAACAATACATAAACCAATTTTACAATGTGCAAAGAACTGAGATGTTTCTCCAGAGAAGACAAAGTGTTAACAAGCCCACAAAAAAGGTGTTTAATATCACTAATCCCCAGAAAGTGTAAGTCAAAATAATGAAGGAAATTACCACTTCATATGAATTAGGTGGGATAACTACTAAAAATAAAGTAACAATATTGACAAAAGTGTGGTGAAATTGGAACCTTTCTATGGGAAACAGTATGGCATCTTTTCAAACAATTAAAAACAGGAATATTCATACTTGTAATGCTAACCACTCAGGACAGGAGGCTGAAATGCAAGGGTTGAGGTTCAAAGCCAGCCCGGGCAGAAAACTGCAAGTTGACCTGTGGCTTAAAGTGATAGAACACTAGCCTTGAGGAAAAGTTCAGGGACTGTAACCTGTCCCTGAGTTCAAGCCCCATGACAAAAAATAAAGAAGGAAAAGAAAATTATCATATGATCCAATGACTACATTTCTGGGCATATACTCTAAAGATCTAAAAGCAAGGTCTGGAAGGGATCTTTGTACATTCATATTCATTTTGTACAATACTCAAAACATGGAGGCAATCCAAGTGGCCATCAACAAATGAATAAGCTAAAGCAAATGTGGTTTTTACATACAGTTGTATATTATTTCAACTTTAAAAAGAATTATGTTGTGACAGATGCTATATTATGGATGAATCTTTGGGACAATTTGCTAAGTGAAATAATCCAGTCACAAAAGATCAAATATTACATGATTCTACTTATGTCAGTTACATAGAACAGTCAAATTGATAGAGATAGGAAGCAAAATTGTACTTGATGCATATCTTGAAGCAGAGGAGAGTGGAAAATTGTTTTAATGAATATAGAATTTGAATCTTGGAAGATGAAACGAGTGTGGACATTGAGCTTGTAGAATATTGTAAATGTACATACTACTACTATGCTCTATTCTTAAAATGATTAAGATAATAAAACCTGGGAGAGGAAAAGGAGAATGATGAAGGGGTAAGTATAATCAAGATACATTGTATGCCTATGTGGATATATCAAAATAAAATCCATTTATTTAACTAGGTAATGCTAATACAGAGTTTTAAAAAGATAACAAATTTTAAGTTACATTCATTTGACCGCAATTATTGAAAAAAAGAAGAAAACAACCACCACAGGCTGGGAAAACAACTTAAATTGCCAGTGTGCAATAAACCTGGGTTCAAAACTATATCTCACTTAAGTGTGTGAGGCTGCTTTTTAAACATGCTTTTATATTATTATCTTTAAGTAGTTGTACAAACAAGTTCCCATTCTACAAAACAATATATGAATACGAGGTGTCTGACAACATTATCACCCATCCCTCCTAACCCAACCCTTCTCTCACTTTTTTAAAAAAATTGAGAGGGCTGGGAAGGTGGCTCAGTGGTAGAGTGCTTGCCTTGTATGCCTGAGGCCCTGGGTTCGATTCCTCAGCACCACATAAGCAAAAAGAAAAATACTGGAAGTGGCGCTGTGGCTCAAGTGGTAGAGCGCTAGCCTTGAGCTGAAGAGCTGAGGGATAGCGCCCAGGCCCAGAGTTCAGGCCCCACTACCAGACCAAAAAATAAATAAATAAAAATTGAGAGATGTGATTACATAATTTTCACATATTTCACAGTATTGTGGAATCCTGATACTTAAAGTCAGAAACACATTTGAACCTTCCCAAGAAAAATTATCATTATCATGGTGTATAACGTTTGTGAATTCTGTGAGCTTTGACAATACAAATTATTTCTTCCATATCAGGTGATGTTTACATTTCTTGCCTTTTGCTATTCCCTCTTATTCCTCCTTTCCCATCACTGTCTTTGTGTTGCTTAATTCTTTTCCTTTTCCGACCAGTGCAGCTGATGGGCCCCTTTTTTGTATGTTGTTCCATTTCCCACTCATTATGTTCCTCCTTCTGGCTTCCCTCCGTTGAGTGCACTGAGACTGTTTTTAATGTAATGATAGTACGCTCAGGGAAATCATCCCTTTTGTACAAAATACATTGTCAGTTTGCTGTAATTTGGATGTTATCATACACATAATAGCATATGTAGCATATGAGATATGTTTCCTCTTTTTCTTATGCTTCAAAGTAGTTTCTAGTTGAACATAAAATGTATCATCTGTTCCCCATAAAAAATAGTAAAACATTATACATGAGGTATATGATATACATAGCAAAATATCTCAAGTGCCTACCATAATGTCCACCCTTCCTTTCTGAATCAATAGAGACACCTTTCGATTTAACTGAAGTCCAAGTTAAGTAAAATAATGATAACATTTCTCAATAATACAGATAAAAATGTTACCTGATAGCATCTAGGATATTGTCTTAAAGGACAGTACACACATGTTCTGTATTTCTTTATTTCCTTCTTTTTGTTCTTTCACCTCACTTCCTGGATCTTGGAAGTGATTACTGACATTTTAGGAGTCACCTTGGGCCAAGATAGTGAGGGCTAAATCCTAATGCTGGGGTATGCCTCCATCTTCTTGGAATCCTCATGCCTGTACTGTCTTCCTCTGGGCTTTCAACAGATAAGAGACTAAACCATTACTAGTTATATTGTTATGATCATTGAGTTCTCCTGTCCTTAAGATACTTACACTGTGGATTGATATGCACTCACAGAAAATACATAGTATTGCTTTTTATTTTATATATATATATATATTGTCCTTTAAGTAGTTTTACAAAGGGCCATCATTCAACAAGTCAGTTAATAAATACAATGCAGCTTGATCAATATCACTGCTTCTATCAGTTTTCTTTCATTTGTTCATCAAAACGTCATTACCAGTTATATATTGAACATATTGTTCTGCTACTAAGAACTTGCTTCATCTGCAGTTAGATTCCTAAGTATGCTTTCAGATGCACAAATATGATCTTCAGGCTAAATGCAGCTCAGAATGTACGTTCAGGAGAAATTACTTCCCACAACAAAATACAGGACTATGAAGATAATACAAGCACCCAGGAAATGGTGGCTCCTACTTCAACTGACTTTAGAAATACAGTCCAGTTATTTCTCTGCCCTAGATTTGCTAAAGGTATCTTGGCTCAAAGCAGAACTGTTGGCTCAAAGCAGAACTGAATTTGCCTCTGTAAGTAGAAATCAATTTGCATTCAAGGTAAGTGTGCAAGTTTAAGTCAGAGGGCTTTGCTGCTTCAAAACAGCAATTTAGATATCCAATCTCTCTGTCAACAGTGTTTCATGGGACACCACAATGTACAGTGTCCTGTGAGTAACAAGTGGAGATGTGCCATGCAGAGGGAGTTAAACCACTTCAGCTGGGTAGTTGTGGATAAAAGGTGATGGTTGGAACTGGTTCCAACATGGTGGGGATGAATGATGCAGAAAAAAATACACACCTTGTTCCCATCAAGCTTTAGGTGCTAACACATGTGCTTTTTCTGACTATTGTCTGGAAAGTGTCCCTCTACCCTCCATCCAAGCAAAAGTGTTTTCCGTGCTTGTGCTCTGAGATGGAGTATCCAGTAAGGAAAATTCCATAATCAAACTCTGAGATTGGGAAACCAATTACGAGACGCCATGTAGCACAAGCCCACCCACTGACCAATCAATCTAGGAACATGCCCTAAGGGGCAGAGACAAAGGGCTCTACATATACCTGAGGGATGTGGGCCCCTTCTGACCAGCTCTTGGTTCCTCTTTTCGCTGAGGAATCTGTTTCACTGCTCTGTTTTCGCTTTGAAGAAAAACTGCTTTAAAAACTTTTCTGCTCTCGAATTCTTTAAAGAAAACAAACTTGAGACAGAGACAATACTGCTATTCTGAAGATGCTGGGGGCAGGGAAGCCTTGGCCTTCAGCTTTGAGACTAAATTTAGAATTCGGTAACTTAGGTGCTGTGGTTTCAGATTAATTAGGTTTCAGGCTAATGTCTGCATTTTCTCAGTTCTTCCTAAAGTATTAGGAAAAAAACAACAACCACAACAAGAACCCAGTACTAGGCTAGCAAAGGCTCAAGAAATTCTCAGCTTGTCTTTTTTTTTCTTGTAAGACTCTAACAATGAAAATTTAATGCAGCAAACTAGCATCTTTAAGGTGTTAAATTCTGTAGAATGTGGTTTCTTTCCTTCCTCTTGTTCTGAGATAGAAACTGATCTATTCTAAAGCCAAAGGATATGATTTCTTCACCAGCTAGATCAGGTTCGCTAACTTTTGCTTTCTTAAAAACTGCTTAACTCAGCCGGGCGCTGGTGGCTCACGCCTGTAATCCTAGCTACTCAGGAGGCTGAGATCTGAGGATCACAGTTCAAAGCCAGCCCGGGCAAGAAAGACCGTGAGACTCCTATCTCCAATAAATCACCAGAAAACCGGAAGTGGCACTGTAGCTCAAGTGGTAGAGCGCTCGCCTTGAGCTGAAGAGCTGAGGGACAGCGCCCAGGCCCAGAGTTCAAGACCCACAACCGACAAAAACAAAACAAAACAAAACAAAACAAAAAAAACTGCTTAACTCCTGTAAGAGGGAATTGAAGACTGTCCGGCAGGAGCGATTGAGTGTAAGATGTGGGAAGTGTTCTCATACTCTGCATCTAGAGGGCTAGACAACATGTTCTGCTCGCTGCCTCAAGCAATTCAGAAAATGGCTTGCATTTTCTAAAACCTAAATCCAAAGTTTCACCTTCTCCTTCCCACCAAGAATTCTCCATCAGGCCTCTTCCTACCATAGTGTCTTGGCAGCTTAGAACTGCTTTGCCTCAGAAATGTGGCATCAGAAGTGTGCCCTGTGGTCAGCCAAGCAGCTGGGATCTGACTGATTCATCTATGGTGCTGAATATGCTGCAGCCCAATTGTGCTCTGTGCTCAGAGAGGCTTTCTTCTTTCTATTTGTGCTAGGAGCAGAAGTACAAGACAGGTTTGTTTGTTTGTTTTTTATAAAGGATCAGCCACACACAGCTGTTGGTTTCATAACCACTTCCTGAAGTGTTTGCCTAAGGGAGCCAAGACAATATGTGAATAAGGTATTTTCACCTGGAAGCTCATAAGCCTCCATTCCAAAGAGGGAGCTGCTGATAGTAAATTCTGTCTGGGAATGGACTGAGTAGGAATTAGAATCTTTTTCGCTGAAAGTGATTGCTTGAGGGAAAGCACTGACTAAGCATAGCATCATCTTACAAAAAACTATTTTAACTAAAGTATATCCTGTTACTAAAATCGTTCTAGGGACTTGAGTCATAGTTTAATTCATAGAGTACCAGCTGAGTAAGAATTTTCTAACAATTTCTGGCCTGGTTTAGTGGATTGCTCTGAAACTCTTAAACCCCCTTTTTGAAGCCAGCTGAGCTTCAAAAGAGCCAATTGTGTAAGATTGTTAACACGACTTCTGATCAATACCAGAAGTAGTAACTCATTATGGGTAAAACCTGGGCAATCTTCCTACTCAGAGTAGTTGTTTAATTGGCTTCCTGTCAGTAACAAGCCCTTTAACAAAACTAAACTTTGTCATGCTAAGTACTTTTCAACTTGGTGGTCTTTCTTGGGATATTGGGTTACACAGGGGAGTATTCCCAACAATTTGGGGACTAGTCCAGGATCCTTGTTACACAAGGGGAATGTGGGGAGACCCTCAGAGAAGACACATCCTGCCTTGTTGAGGTAGCTCAAGGTTGGGTTAAACACCATCCGTTGTGGTTAATGATGGAAAGTGTATCAGCAATGTCAGGAAAGGGCCCAAGGAAGCACCCCAATAAAAAATAACCTCATGAATTGGCCGTGAGAGGAAAAATTGAACTAGAGCATATTACCTTGTTGGTTGGGGATTATCATGGGCTGAATGTGTCTTAGGCACAAAGAGAACTTGAGTCTTGAGGTGCATTTTCATTCTCTGGCCCAAGGATAAAAATGTGGGAGCTGGATCCTGGGCCACCTTGTTTTCAAATGTCATCTATCTGTGCCTCAAAAATCCATAGTCGCTGCTTGATGAACTGAAAATAAACTACCTAGTTCTTCACTCTATAACACTATGATGATCACCAGTGTGTTCCGACTCTGTAAACCTGCTTCTCAAATCAGTCACCACTTTTCTCCCTTTGGAATAAAATGTATTGTTGACTTCTCAAAAAAAAATGTGGGAGCTGGAGGAAGCCATATTCGAGAAATCTCCAGTAAGGGGAGAGTTGAAAATGAGAGAGGTGCACAAGAAACTTACAATAGGGAGGATTGAGTGCACCAAAAACAAATCACAAGAGGCCTGCTAAAAGGGGGAATAAGAATTCTAGGCCTAAGGAACCCAAGAAAAATGATCCAAGGACCTGCTTCTGATAATCCACTGGGAGAATATTGACAAAGGTCTGAGAACACTCATAAATAATGGATAATTTTCATTATGGAGCTCCATAATGTGCACTAGTCCAAACAAAAACTTGCTATGCATATGTGCTTGCATGTGTGTGTTTTAAATCTTATATGTTGCCAGGGGAACTCAAAAAAGTCCTATTCACTAAACTCCTTCAGCTGCCCACTTTGACCCTGAAGCCTGGATTTATCTCCTAGCTGATCCAAGGATGTATGGCTTTGGAACCTCAGTTTCAGAAGCAGACTCTCTGGATAAACTTAAAATTTAAGTCCAAAGCTGGGTGCCCGTGGCTTGCACCTGCAATCCTAGCTACTCAGGATCTGAGGATTGGGGTTCAAAGCCAGCCCAGGGAGAAAAGTCCTTGAGACTCTTATCTCCAATTAACCACCAGTAAACTGAAAGTGGCACTGTGGCTCAGGTAGTAGGACTTTCACCTTGAGCTGAAGAGCTTAGGGACAGCACCCAGGCCCAGAGTTCAAGTCCTATGACCAACAAAAATTAATGCTTGGGTGAAATGGATTAAATATTCTGTCTGCCATTACTGTTAAGCTTGTATGACACAGAGACCAGAAAAACAAGTGGTCCACTTCCCACTGTGATGAACCTCAGACCCCCAAGGCATGGAATGCCAAACACAGCCTGGGGAAACTTGTAAGACCCTGCTGTTGCTGTTCCCAAGAATAAGGATCTAAGAAAAAAAACCTATCTTCCTGAGGTAGGGGGGAACAATTGGCATTTCTGGGACACTTATCAAGATGCAGGGAAGACCGAACCTGTGAAGAGATGAGCAGTAAGCATTAAACATAGCAAGGGGGAATGTCTAATGGTATTTTGGAGGACCAGTGTTGGAGACCTTCCTGGCCAACTAGAGTAGAACCTGTGCTTTGGTTCAATTGGACATCCCTTTCATGCTAGCATTTCATCCACCTGTCCATTTTCAAACATTTTATACTAGTTAGAAGAGACCCCTTCCCTAGAGGGTCATTTGTATTTCCTATTAACATAGGTGCTTTTCAGGATCCCCCCAAAAATTTCCAAAAGGTTCAAAGCCAGAAACTAGATAGCAGCTTATGAACCAGTTTTATTCTGATCATTAGTATAAATAAAATAAATTTCGGGGGCTGACAATATGGGTTAGTGGTCAATGGTTTGCCTAGCATGCATGAAGCCCTAGGTTTTATTCCTCAGCACAACATAAATAGAAAAGGCTGGAAGTGGCTCTGTGGCTCAACTGGCAGAGTGCTAGTCTTGAGCAAAAGAAGCTCAGGGAGCCCCAGGACTGGCAAAAATAAAATGTAGAATAGAGTAAGATGAACAGAGGTTTGTTAATTATACTAAAAGATTTTTTTAAACCCATAAATGAAATGCTCTAGTAGGATGGCATGGGCAAATTAGTTCTAGAAACTATCTGAAAAGGGAAGAGTTTGTGTGGTGACTGGAGGCCAAAGCTGCATAAAGGCCTTAGAAGGATTGAACATTGTCAGTGAGCTAACTAAAAACTCAGATGAAGGGCTGAGAAGGTGGCTCAGTGGTAGAGTGCTTGCCTTGAATGCATGAGCTATGGGTTCAATTCCTCAGCACCACATAAGCAGAAAAAGCCAGAAATGGTGCTGTGGCTCAAGTGGTAGAGAATATCCTTGAGCTGAAGAGCTGAGGGACAGTGTACAGGCCCATATTTCAGGCCTCACAACAAACAAAACAAAGAAAAAAGATAGAAAAGAAAAGTAAAGAAAAAAGCAGGCACCGGGGGCTCACGCCTGTAATCCTAGCTATTCTGGAGGCTAAGATCTGAGGATGGTGGTTCAAAGCTAGGCCTGGCAGGTAAAGTCTGTGAGACTCTTATCACCAATAAACCACTCAGAAAGCCAGAAAACTGGAAGTAGTGCTGTGACTCAATTGCTAGAGCATTAGCTTTGGGCTGAAGAGCTGAGAGACAGCACCCAGGCCCAGAGTTCAGTCCCAACACCGACCAAAAAAGAAAAAAAAAAGGCAAGCTACACCTAACGGGTTTTCTACCAAGAAGGAGGGAGGGTTTTCTGCCAAGAGGGAGGGAGTTTTGAGGGTTTCTAAATAGCAGGAATGCAAGTTTCCCTTCTAGTGGGGGAGGGGATTTCCTTCTAGTAAGGAGGGTGTTAATGATCAAATTGGTCAAAAACATGATTCAGTTTTATAATGCCCAGATAAGTGTCTAATGTTTGTCAGATATTGACCTGTGAAAACATCCTGCTTGGGGAACTCCAAACAGTCTTAATGCCCTTAATGTGACCATGCTTAGTTCCATGGTCTCAATGGACCGTCTAGTTAATCCTACAATATGCTAGCAACTTCAGTCTTGGAGCAGACACTCTGTGTATGACTTTCAATTTTGAATCTACCCAGATTGAAATTGAGACTGGATAAGCAAGGTAAATACTGTGGTGATTCCGTCCACATACTGAGTACTACTATGACTGTGTGGCAGGGAGGCCACACAAGAGGTCCTATTTGTGCTGTCATGGAGCTCAGACCCCATGGGCATGAAATTCATGATAGGTCAGCAAAATGTGATCCGAGACAACTTGCTTCTAAAAAGCAAGACTCTCAAAAAACCCTGAAACTGACTGGTTCCATTCTTTCCAAGTCAACTATACTTGGGGAAAATTTGAAATTTCTGAGAAACTTAGCTGTATGTAGTGAAGGCCAACCCTTTGAGATGAGCAATAAGTACTAATCATAGCCAGGGGAAATGTCTGGTAGTATTGCAGAAGACCAATATTGGAGATGTTACTGGCCAAACTGGAGTGGAATCTGTGCTTTGGTTCAATTGGCCAACCCACACCTTACCCTTCTCAAACACCTTAAATTAAGTAAGGAGAGACTTCATAGTTAGTGGGTCATTCAACTTCATGTTTACAACTATGCTATGTAGGGCCCTTGAAAATTTCCCAAAGAGCTTAAAGCTAGAAATGAGAAACAGCAGCTCAAATTAGTTTTATTCTGTTGATCACAATATGTGTTTTCATTTATCAGCAGGGTTTGTTAATTGGAAATGTCACCATGGAAAAGTAACTAGGAGCCACTGGTAGGACTGAATGGGAAAAATTACGTATAAATATAATACTTGACCAGATAAGATGATGATAAACGAAATGAACCCCAAGATAGGGACGCAAGTGGTTTTTTCTTTCTTGCTATTGTTTCTAAAATATTTATAATATTCCATGTGATTTTTGCTTCTTTGTATTCCCATCCCCCCACATGGTATAACCCATTTCCACTGTGTTTGATGTTGGTGCCCTGCATCTTGTATATACACTTCTCTAATTTGGGGAGGGAAAGAGGAAAAAAAACCAAAATGCTTAAATAAGGATACAGGTTGACCCATTGTAACAATGAGATGCACAAGACTCTGTTGAAAAATAAACTTTACAATTTATGCCGGGGTAGCAGGAGTGTATAGTGTAGTTGTGGAGCTGGGAGGTTAGGGATGGTATAGGAAAATCAAAGGAGGAGGTAACAATGCTTGATAGGAAATGTACGCTCTTTACCTTGCTCGTGTAACTAACCCCTCTGAACAGTATTTTTACAATAAACGTATTAAAACAAAGAATAAATATACTTGAAAGGGAATCTGTGTGGTGATCGGAGGCCAATGCTATAGAAAGACTTACAAGGATTGAATACTGGCAAACAAATTACCTAAAAACTGAGATGAAGCTGAATGTTATCCTAGATGCTCAGTTGGCTCAGTTCTGAGGATCTATGTTTGAAGCCAACACAGGCAGGAAAGACGAGACTTTTATTTCCAATTAACCTGCAAAAAGACACTACCAGAGTTGTGGCTAAAGTGGTAGCCTTGAGAAAAAATGCTCTGGGACAATGCCCAGAGCATGAGATCAAACGCAAGACCAGCCCACAGTCTATTTTACTTAGACTTTGAGTATTGTCAGTTTCCTACTCTACAGCTTACCTAAGTATGGTTAATTTCCTGTGTCCATTTTTTTACTATTCTGTAGTTTTCCAAGTTCCCCAGTAACTGAGTATACTGGCTATTTCATTTTAGCACTCTTAAATTCAGTTTATTTTTTTATTCTGGAATTTGCCTTCTGGACTTTGCATTATATTCACAAACTGCATTGTTGAAAGGGCAACTCCTTTGTACAACTAAAAGATTAAAATAAAAATTAAAATAAAATCACAAAGTTCAGTGAGTTTCTAAGTTGTAAACACTTGGTTGGCTAAAAAGTGGCACATCTGGAGAGAACATGGAATATTCTAATTCCTGAGTGATGTCCTTTTATAATCCTTAATGTAGGAGTAAACTATTTCTGAGGACTGTGAACCATTCTAGCAAATGATCTAACAAAGAAGGGATGATGATTGACATATGAAGATGGGGGGACAATCTTGTAAGGTTCAGCCCTTAAGTGGATGAATCTGATAATTCACTAATGTGTACCAGAGAACTGAATTGCCTATTTTTGAGAAAAATTCCCACAAATGTCCAAAATGTAATGGGGAACAGTATTTAAGAATCTAAGAGGAGGTACAAATGTGAAGTGCAATAACCAGTAAATAGTTAACTCCAACCTGAACTTTAGTGTTGATTCCTAGCCCAATTTTCTTTCTTCTTAGTAGGCTTTTTTCTAAGTTTTAGTAGCAGTTTCTGTATAGAGTGAAGTTTGTTAACCTTATATAAGGTAAAGTTCCCCAAGTTCCTCCTCTTCTTCAAGGACCTGACTGGAAACTGTCAAGAAGAAGAGACCATCTGAAGAAGAGCCAACTTAAGGGTTCACCTTCCAAGTAAAATTCCCCAAATCTGAACACTGTTATTTGAGTGGGGGTAGGGTCACAAGGTTATTCCTTTGAGGCCATGTCAATCAAAATATACCATCCTGGTTTTTCAGTTAAATTAATTTTTGCAGCAAGAAATGAGCTTGACAAATGGTTGATTATTAAGGGTGATATTGGTTCTCAGATCCAGGTTGGAGAGTGGATATCATTGTTAAAGAAATAGACAACCTGATTCTCAGTACAGCCTTTAGGGGAGCTCTGGATGTTTGATTCACCATTCTTCTTGATGACATCTGAAAGAAGCTACCAAATGTGATGACAGGTCAGATTTACAGATAATAGCATTGGATATGTTGCAACTCCACAGGTTACAAGTGACAATTTCTGAAAGGGCATTTATGGTCTGGGTGTAATGGATTATGATGATGAGTCACTCTATGATGTCAAAATTATCATGGATGAGCTATAAACAAGAAGTGTAAGTATTTGTTGGAGCTAGAGGCATTTTCTGATGACATTGGTGAAGTTACATTTCTCAGGATTCACATTCATCAGAAACATTGAAATATGAGAAAAGGGACACAAATGATTATCTTTTATGCTTCCCTCTTTAAGCCCAGAATCCTCCTATTGAAGACATCAGAGAACTCCACAAATAGTTCCATACTCATACCTTTGATGTTGGTGGAAGATGAGGAGGTGTTTTACATTGATGACAAGTTTCTCAGTCTCAGATATGATTGTACCGCCCATGGGCTCACACTGGAACATATAGACTATATAGTTGTTCAGAAAGGTCACATTAACGACTATGATATGCACTTTGTCAGAGTTAAGGCATCTCTGTTTACCAGGTACCCAATAATAGCCAAATACATTTGCTTTGCCTTTCACTGTTATGTCTTGAGGACTTGGTGAAACTTTATGCAGAGGAGTAGAGAACCTACCAATTCTGAAATTCCATTAGGTATTAATTACTTTGCACACAATGGGTCCTATTTTTTTTTTTACAGAAATCCTGTTAGCTTGTATGTTTTCATTTAATAAAATAGATCAAATGTCATCACTCTCTAGGATTGTGATCCTGAGGAAATGACTAAATCTCCCTTATTTCTAAAGTGACTCAGATCTGTTCCAAGTTCATAGAAATTTCTTCTTACCAACAACTGTTCGAATATGATACTTGTGCTTTGTTGATCTCGTTAAGCACCTTTGGATACAAAGAACTTGATGGACAGTACCTAGAAGGGTCAGCACACTTCTTAAGAGGCCAAAGGAATCTGGCAATGAAGGAGCAAGCATCACAGCTAACCAGTGAAGGAATCATTTCCCCATAAATTTCTTTGGGTACATCATACAACATGAGGGAGGGAATTGTAGTTTTAGACTACTTTATCATAAAAATGATAACCTATCCTTTATTAAAGGAAGGGAAGAATCAGGTTTGAATTTTTACTGGGAAACCTCATCTAGCTAGTTTTATTTTTTTTAAGATGCTCTGTTTTGTATATAAAATTGTAACTTATTCCAATCCCCTGAATTACAAATAAGTGTTCAAAGTAAAGACCTAGTCATGCTGTCTCCTCTACAAACCTCCCTAAAATCAAAGGCTCCTTCTCTCCTTATTGTTTTATCTCTAAAAATTTCAATAAGCTGTTCTGCTGAAATTCAGGTGACACCTGTTTTTATTGTATTCAGGCCACCATTTCTGCAAATGTCTTCATTGGGTTGTCAAAAGGCATTTCAACCATCCAACATGGGTAAAAGTAAACTCAACTGAAATATACATGTTCATAACTGAGACAACTTTATTAAAGAAAAACATAAGTTTAAATGATTTTGTAGTAAGTTCTGCAATCCTGTCTTAATTTTAACCTAGTTAAATTCAGATGATTTATTATATAATATATGTAGATATTAGATAAAAATATCTGGCTACAGTAAATGAGTATATAGTCAGTTGATTGAATTAAGGTTTATTAAATGCCTATTATTTACCAGTCACTATGTTTAACACTAAAAAAGGAAGGTAAATAAAATATGTTAATAGATTTAATTTCTGTAAACTTTTAATTTACGATACTAGTTTTACAATATTCATCTAAAATTTATACCTGAAGTAAGTTTTTGAGAGTTAGGTAATATATCCCATGGCATAAAACAGTCAGGCTAGCTGAAATATGCCCAAGACTTATCCTTGTGTTCTTCATGATACCTTATTTAACTCTCAGAATCTCAAAATCTAAACCGTTAAACTTCAGCAAATATATTCACTTAGTATTTGCAGTATTCTAAGTTGCTATTTTTTATAACATTACACATGGCCATGTTTCAAAACTGAATGGAAGGTAAATAGTTTGGAGTAGTCACACTTCTTTGCATCCTAGATTTTATCAATTGCAAAAGAAGTTGGTTTTAAAGACGTTTAGATGGTTTGGAAGGTTCTCAAGGCAGGTAAATGGAGATGAACAACAAAAAGATGAGAAAAGAAAAACTAGGAAATGATAGACTTTTGATGATTAGAGGAAGGTATATAATGCTAGCAGAGGGAGAAGAAAAGAAAGGTTGACTAGACTTTTAAATAAAGTTGACTCACAAAAGATCTTAAATAGGAAGACTATATGAAGAACTGTGTTTTAAGATCCACCTGACAAGAATGTACAGGTTGAATCAAGAGATACAGGAATAGAAGAGTATGGAAACTATGTCTGAGGACATGTAAATAACTTCATAGTGGTGAAGGCATGGACTGAGTGGCAGTCATGGAGCCAAAAAGAAAGGATACTTCCAACTACTCACTAACTGTCCTGAGATTATATATCTGCAGAGCTTCCAGGCACTGGTCTCCCCTCTAGAAAAAAAAGACAACAATAGAAATTTGAGGAGATGAGCAGAAGACATGCCCCAATGTATGAACACCAAAGGAAATAATCTAATTGTATCAAGGCAAGTGAGATCCCAATAGCAGTACCTCAAGGAACTACTAGGAGGCACAGGAGCAAACCATCAGAATCAGATAAGCCCCTATGAGCCAATATAGGCAAACTTCAGGAAAACAGGGATTATTCTGTTTTTCTGAAGATCTTGATGAAACTAAGGCTATAGAAAAAATATTTCACACCTTTGAAATACTACCTCTTAAGGTGAGATGGATTAGACAAGGAAAGTGAGGCATAGGAAACAGCAGCACAGAATTCAGAGACACTGTATTAATAATTCTATTAAAAGCAAAAAAGCATTATCTTTAAGACTGACATTCCATCAAAAGCTTCAGTATTAGTTAAAAGAAAAAGAATAAAGAAAAAGAGTAGATCTCTTCCTCTGACTTAGCCTGCTTGTCCAAAATAAAGTGTGATCTCAATGGAATTCTATGCCTCCATCAGAAAGAATGACATTGCCCTATTTGTTAGGAAATGGAAAGACTTGGAAAAAATTATATTAAGTGAAGTAAGCCAGGCCCAAAGAAACAGAGGTCCCATGGTTTCCCTTATTTGTAATAACTAGTATATGTCTGAGCCAAGCAGTAAAGGTCAGATAAGTTGATGTTAGGGGAATGAACCCCAAGATAAGTATTCAATTTTTTTTCTTTCATGCAATTGTTTCTAACACATTTATAAGATGAGTTCTATGTTGCCTTATACGTCCCTCCCCCACAGTATAACCCCTGCCTTCACTGTATTTGATGTTCGTATAATTTGTGGAGGGGAAGGGCAAAAACAAATTGTTTAACCAGGGATACAGGTGGACCCATTGCAACAATGAGATGTACAAGTCGTTATGTCAAAAAAACGAACTTTACAACTTTGGGGGAGGGGAAGATCGGGTGGGGGAAGGTGGGGAGAGTATGGGAAGAGATGGGAAGGGGAAACAAAGAGGAGGAAACAATGCTTGATAAGAAATGTACCCGTTATCTTGCCCATGTAATTGTAACTCCTATGTACGGTATTCTTACAATAAAAAATATATATAAAGTGTGATCTGGAAACTGAACTACGATATCTTAAAGAGACTCATCCTGGAAAAAACAGACATTTGGGAAAAATAACTTTTCTTGATAAAATGTGATTAAAGTTTTATTTATCTCATGAATGGACACCTGTCTTGGAGCATGTGGCAAAATTCATCCTTTTAAGGGCTTACCAGACATCAATGACCAAAATTTAACAAATAGGTCAGTCTAGAAGTCTCTGAGCCTAATTGATGAAAGTGTACCTTATGTATTTATCTTTGTTCACACACTTGGTACATTTAATCACTCTTAATAAATATGAGTCAAACCCTCAACCTCCATTTGAGCACAGATATGCAGATAGTTTTAAGATCATGAAGAATTTATGGTCAGATATGCCCATACCCATGGCTGGATTGTGCACTATCTTTCTTTGTTTCATTAACTCTGCTTTACTAATAAACTTTCTTGGCCTTTAATTTGTATCCTCAAATTCTTTTCTGAGACAAATCAGGAACTCAGTATGCAAGGGCCAGGCAGATGACTCCCTGTTGGAGACATCCTCCTTGGGGCATCAAGGATCAGCAATCCTGTAACAATGGAATTATTTTCAGTGTGCTCTTGCTGTGAGTTGCCTGCTGGAACATTACTGTGTAATTTCAAAATGGCTGCCTAAGCAGGTTTTGGTGGCTCAGAGTTCTATTCCTAGCTACTCAGGAGGCTGATCGTAACCATCATGAAGAAGCAAACTCTGTGAGATTCTTATCTCCAATTAACCACCAAAAACCCTAGAACTGGAGCTGTGACTCAAGTTTTAAAATGCTAAACTTGAGTAAAAAAATTCAGGGGCAGACTCCAGGCCCTGAGTTCAAGCCCTAGAACAGGCACAGAAAAAGGTTCCCTGTTTTGACATGTAATTTCTACATTCTAATTTACAGTCATGCATATTTTCTATTTTCCTTGTTTGACTGTCCATTTATGAAACATAATTAGGATCTAGTAAGCTATAAGTAAGGTAGAGCTATACATGTGGTAGATTCTTTTCTGTGACTGATTACCCTTGGCACAAACTGTACAGTGGCATGATCTTCTTAAAAACAGAATAATGATCTTTCCAACTGGCAAACTTGCATAATTAAAGGTATCAGCAGTGCATAGAATTAGCACTTCATGTTTTTTTCCACAGGTTTGGACAGCATCCTTCATCAGCTTGACAGATGGAATTTTTTTAAGTTCTTCATTTTGTTCTCATGTCTATAGCTACACAGTCCCTTTCGAGGACCCCATGGAAGATAAAGAGTCATGGTCCCAGGATAATTGTCTGTAGGCATGATCTGTTAGCTTGTTTTATTATTTATCACCAGAAACTCTTAACTATGTGCCATTAAAGACCAATCTGCCCAATCTGACATAGGAGAGAACTAGTAACAGAGCACACAAGCATTGGCATTTTCTAGCTGGAAATTGAAAAGATGACATCTTTGCTTGCTGGAAAAATTTTCTGAGAACCTCTATGCACTTAGTTCTAGGTGTTACTACCGCAATTATAGATGGTTTGTGCATGCAGCTGCACATTCTAGCTTTAGTTATCCCTTTAATAATAACTACTAGAGTTCTTGACATGTCACAGACTCTGTCCTTTCATGTTAAAGCTGAATAAACTTGAGAGCTAAAGTCACATGCTTAGTAATAGAATCATATATAGAACAACCTATATAAGTAGATACATGTAGCTTATTAGTAGGCAGAATGATTTATTTTGTTTTCAGATATGTAAGAAAGTCCATAAGGAAGATAGAGCAGAAAAATAATCTATTATTTAACTGTAGGCAGAAGCAAAAGCAATATTCAAATCAGAGGGATAGGTTCTAAAACTATCTGCTATTAGACATTTATCCATGGAATGGTATGATAATATGGCGATTTTTTGGGTCAGTTGTGGGGCCTGAATTCTGGGCCTGTCAAGGTCCCTCAGCTATTCAGCTCAAGGCTAACACTCTGGGAGCCCTGAGTCCTAATAGCCTGCAAGTCTTAACACTGTACTTCCTTAGTGATGGGATAGGAATTTCAGCCTTACTGGACTTAGCATTGATTTCTATGTCTTTTCCTAGAACCTGGCCAAAATTATGATACATAGTTACGGAATTAAAATGTAATGCCGGAGGGGGGACCAAGATGGCGACGGGGCAGTAGGGAAACGCCACAGCTCTCTCCAACCAAAAAGAGAGTTCGAGTTCCAACGCTTAATCTCCCCAAGAGACCTACAACAACAAAAAGACGAACACTCAGAGAAAAACCAGAGGCGGAGAATAACAAAAAAAGAAAGAGAGAAAAAGAAGAATTTCAAAACAGAGAAAAGCGAAGACCCCTCCCCCAACCTTTACTGGCCGCGCGGCAGTGCGCCAAGCCGCCGGCCAGCCGGCCCCGGCGGGGGCTGGGGGGCCCCAGAGACACATCAGAGACACAGGGGGCCGCTTTCAGAACATCAGGTACTGGTTTGCAGAACAGCAGATCGCCAGGAACAGAGAAAACTACCAGCCGGGAGTCTCCACGAGGATCCCACCCCCACCCCTCACTCTCCACCTGAGCAGAGAGGCTCCATCCCGCCAAAGCCGCTCGGCATCAGCAGAGTGACAAAAGGACCTGTCGGCAGACCACCCGGCCCGCCTGATCGCGATCGCAAAGATCCAGCACTCTCCACCCAAGCAGAGAGGTTCCATCCTGCCAAAGCCGCTCGGTGCCAGCAGTGCGACAAAGGGTCCTGTCTGCAAACCACCCGCCCGCCCGATCACGATCGCAACGACCCGGCGGGGTCACTCGGGCCCCAGAGGTACCGAGAAGAAGCTGCCTGAGCGTGGACACTCTTGACCTGACAGCTTCGACAGAGGCAGAGACAGAAAAGAATCACACAGAGCCACCACCGCCCAACCCAGCCCGGATTGCAACAACAACTGACGACCTACACCACACAGAAACAACCAGCTCCAGGGTGAGTACCCCACAAGGGAAGTGTATCCCTCAAGGGAGACCAGAGCTGGAGGGAATCCCCAGACCCTGACCTAGACTCCCTACCCCAGCACCCGGACCACAGGACCCACTAAAACTGGGAACTGTTTGAGAGCTCCACCAGCCCGTGGAGCACACTCAGCTGGCCAGGCTAGAGCAAGAGCACCCCTGGAAGGGAGCTTAAATGCCCAAGCCAGGAACAGCGCCCCTGGGTCAAGACTACCAACAGTAGAAGAAATTTGAACTGTGTCCCCCAGGCTGTATAACCTAGGTGGTATACACATCAGCACAGGCCTAACGAGTGCGCTCCAGGCTGCATAACCTAGGTGCTATACACATCAGCACAGGCCTAACAAGCGCGCTCCAGGCTGGGGCCGGAACCAGGCCCGGGGATCCGGCGCCTGAACAACACAACCAACTCCTCCCAATTGAAGTAAAAAGCTGAGCATACGCCTCAACAGAGGGGAGAAAACCAGGAAACAACACTCCCCCAGGAAGCACGCCTGTGACAACAAAAGACCTGGAGGCCCAGGACAAGAGAAGCCCAAACCCCACCAAAACTCCACCCATATACCCTAGACTGGGAATTGGGCAACACAGGCTGCCAGCACCTGATAGTAAGCAGGAGCTCAGACTGTTAAGGCGGTTCAGCAATAGAGTGATAGTCTTGGATGTATGAGGCCCTGGATCTGATTCCTCAGCATCACAAAAGCAAAAAGGGTCAGAAGTGGTGCTGTGGCTCAAACGGTAGGGTGCCAGCCTTGAGCTGAAAAGCTGAGGGACAGCACCCAAACCTAGAGTTCAAGCCCACAACCAGCCCAAAACAAATAAACAAAAACACATCAGGAGCCCATAGCAGACTCCAGCATTTGGGAGAGTGCATCCAGAGCATCTGTTCTTCACAAGAGCACCCGTAGGAGCAAACACAAGCAGTCTAGGCTGCTCAACCCTTCCAAAGGCGGGAACTGCCAGCAATCTACAGCAGAGAGCTGAGAATCCTAAGTCAGAATAGCAGCTGGAAATAGGCTCCCAACAGAACCCAGATCAGGCACAGACTCTCTCTACCAATACAGAATCAGCAACCAAGCAAAGACAGACACACCAAAACAAAATTGAAGAGCAGTCTCCTGAACCTCCATGCGAAAATCACAGAGAAAAATCACAAGGTTTACTACCACCCAGGACAGCAAGCCCACCTCAAAAGCCAGCAGCCACACAGGGGAGAGCCCCAGTGGGAGCAAAGCAGGAATGGAAGACAAAGGCTACTTCCAAGGGTTGCTGGAGGCAATGACTCAAGAAATAAAGCGAGAAATTGATCAGAAATTGAAAGAGCACAAGGATGAACTATCCAAAGAGATACAGGGTATCAAACAAGAGATGCATGCAAAAATAGAAGCTGCACAAACCTCAGTAAGAAGTGAGATAAACGCCAAATTAGAGGTAATGCATACCTCATTGAGAGGTGAGATCAGTACTCTGAGAACCAACATTGAATCCATAAAGGGATCCATTTCCTCCATGCAAACCACAATAGAAGCCACTGTCAACAGAGTGAATGAAATGGAAGGTAGGGTGTCAGATACAGAAGACAGAATACACCAACTGGACCAAAAAGTGACAGATATGGAAAAATCACTCAAATTAAACCAAAGGGATATTCAAGAGCAAGCAGATAATGCTAAAAAATTTAACCTTCACATAATTGGAGTGGACGAAGGTGAGGAATTCCAGAGCAAGGGAATGCAACACCTATTTAACAATATAATCAATGAAAATTTTCCCCACCTCAAAAACGACCATTTTAACTACATCACAAAAGCTTATCGAACACCCAACAAGCAAGACCCCAGGAGAAACACTTCTAGACACATTATAGTAAAAATGATAGATCTGAATAATAAGGAAACAATCCTGCATGCAGCAAAAATGAAGAAGGAGCTATACTACAATGGGAAAAAAATAAGAATTACTGCAGATCTCTCCACACAAACAATGAATGCAAGAAAAGCCTGGGAAAGCACCATACGAGCCCTGAGAGCCAATAACTGCCAACCCAGACTGATCTACCCGGCAAAGCTAGCATTCACATTTGATGGAGAACTGAAAACTTTTAATAGCAAAGAAAAACTAAATGAATACATAAACATTAAGCCAGCATTACAAAGAATTCTAAGAGGGGGGACACAACCTGAAGAAAGCAGCCAGGAACTGGGGCCTGCCCCAAACAGGCGTTACTCAAAGTCTAACTGAGCAAGCACAGGAGGAAAGGAAAAAAGAAAAACTTAGGAAAACAGAATGGCAGGGACAACAATGCATCTCTCTATACTTTCTCTTAATATAAATGGGCTGAATTCACCAATTAAAAGAAAACGAACTGAGGACTGGATAAGAAAACAAGACCCATCCATCTGTTGCCTTCAGGAGACCCACCTCTCAGCCAAACATACAAACAAACTCAGAGTGAAGGGGTGGAAAAGGATCTACCAATCAAACGCCCCCAGTAAGAAAGCAGGTGTAGCTATCCTGATATCTGACAAAATAAACTTTTCATTAAAATCAGTACAGAAAGACAAGGATGGACACTACATATTAATAAAGGGAACAATCCAAGAGGAGGATATAACCATCATCAACTTATATGCCCCAAATATTGGTGCACCCAGATATGTCAAACAAATGCTCTCAAACTTACAGAATAAAATAGATCCCAATACGATAATACTAGGAGACTTTAACACACCACTCTCACCAAAGGACAGGTCTACCAACCAGAGGATTGGCAAAGAAGCTACCGAATTAAGAGAGGCCATACTTCAAGCGGAATTAACTGACATCTACCGAGTATTTCACCCTAAAACAACACAGTACACATTCTTCTCAGCAGCTCACGGAACTTTCTCCAAAATAGACCATATCATAGTTCATGCAAGGAACTTAAGCAAATACAAAGGGATCGACATAATCCCCTGTATCCTATCTGACCACAGTGGAATCAAGCTAGCTCTCAATAACAAAGCATACCGCAGAAATTTCTCCAATACATGGAAATTGAACAGCACACTCCTTAACAATGCCTGGATAACAGAAGAGATCAGAGAAGAAATAAAGCATTTCCTACAATTCAATGAAAATGAAAACACCTCACAAAGAAACTTGTGGGACACAGCAAAAGCAGTCCTGAGGGGCAAATTTATTGCCCTCAGTGCCCACATCAAGAGAATGGAGACAGACCAAGTAAATAATCTCATGTTGCAATTAAAACAGCTAGAAAAACAGGAAAAAATGGGACCTAAAGCTACTAGAAGAAGCCAGATAACCAAATTAAAAGCAGAGATTAACCAATTAGAAAATCAGAAAACCATAACCAAAATAAACCAAACAAAAAGCTGGTTCTTTGAAAAAATAAACAAAATTGATGGCCCATTGGCTAGATTAATTAAAAAAAGAAGAGAGGAAACCCATATTAATAGGATTAGGGATGCCACGGGAAACATCACCACACGTACCCAAGATATCCAAACAATTCTAACAGACTACTTTCAAAAGCTATACTCTCTAAAGGAAGAAAATCGGGCAGAAATGGATGCATTTTTAGAGAAATACAAGTTGCCCAAACTGAGCAAAGAAGAAGTTAACCAATTAAATAAGCCAATATCCTATAATGAGATACAGGAAGCTATCAAAAGTCTTCCAACAAAAAAAAGCCCAGGACCCGATGGATTCACAGCAGAATTCTATAAGACCTTTAAACAAGAACTAATACCCATACTCCTCAAGCTCTTCAGAGAAACAGAGAAGGAAGGAGCTATCCCAAACTCATTCTACGAAGCCAATATCACACTCATCCCCAAACCAGGCAAAGACCCAACCAAAAAGGAGAATTACAGGCCAATCTCCTTGATGAACACAGATGCAAAGATCCTTAACAAGATTCTAGCTAACAGAATCCAGAAACACATAAAAAAAATAATTCATTATGACCAGGTAGGCTTCATCCCAGAGACACAGGGATGGTTTAACATACGTAAGTCAATAAATGTAATCCAACATATCAACAGAGCCAAGGTCAAGAATCACATGATTATCGCTACAGATGCAGAAAAGGCCTTTGACAAAATTCAACATTCATTCATGCTAAAAGCTCTGGAGAAAATAGGAATAGAAGGAACATTTCTAAAAACAATAAAAGCCATTTATGACAGACCAATAGCCAATATTATACTTAATGGGGAAAAGCTGCAACCAATTCTCCTAAAATCAGGAACAAGGCAAGGATGCCCACTGTCTCCACTCCTCTTCAATATAGTCCTAGAACCCTTAGCCAGGGCAATAAGGCAAGAAAAAGACATTAAAGGGATCTGCATAGGGAAAGAAGAAGTTAAACTATCCCTTTTTGCAGACGACATGATACTATACCTCCACGATCCCAAAAACTCCATCCCCAAACTCTTAGAAATCATAAATCACTTCAGCAAAATAGCAGGATACAAAATAAACCCACAAAAATCAGTTGCCTTCCTATACACTGATAATGTACAGGAAGAGAGGGAAATAAAGGGAGCAACCCCATTCACAATAACCTCCCGAAAAATAAAATATTTAGGAATTAACCTAACCAAAGATGTAAAAGAACTATTTAATGAGAACTATAAAAAGTTAAAGAAAGAAATTGCAGAAGACACTAGGAAATGGAAAGACCTCCCATGCTCCTGGATAGGCCGACTTAATATAGTAAAGATGGTAATACTTCCAAAACTAATATACAAATTCAACGCAATTCCTATTAAAATCCCAATGACGTACATCACTGAAATACAGAAAACAGTCCAAAAATTCATATGGAACAACAAAAGACCTAGAATAGCCAAAACAATTCTAGGGGATAAAGACAATATGGGAGGGCTATCCATGCCGAACTTCAAACTCTACTACAGAGCTATAATAACAAAGACAGCATGGTACTGGCACAAAAACAGACCCGAAGACCAATGGAACAGAATAGAAGATCCAGAAATAAACCCACAGGCCTACAGCCAGCTGATATTCGACAAAGGAGCCAAAGACATACAATGGAAGAAACACAGCCTCTTCAACCGCTGGTGCTGGGAAAACTGGGCAGCCACATGCAGAAAACTAAAAGTGGACCCCAACCTATCACCATGCACCAACATTAACTCAAAATGGATTAAAGACCTTAACATTAAACCTGAATCTCTGAAACTACTGCAGGACAGAGTAGGAGAGACACTTGAACTAATAGGCACAGGAAGGAACTTCCTGAACAGAGTCCCAGGGTCACAACAAATTGGAGAGAGACTCGACAAATGGGACTACCTTAAAATAAAAAGCTTCTGCACAGATAAAGCTATCGCAACCAAGCTAGAAAGACAACCAACTAATTGGGAAAAAAATATTTACCAGCAATATATCAGACAAGGGGTTAACATTCTGTATATACAGGGAACTCAAGAAACTAATCCCTCCCAACCCTAACAAACCAATTACTAAATGGGCAAGGGAACTAAAGAGGGACTTCTCAAATGAAGAAATAAAAATGGCAAAGAAACACATGAGGAAATGTTCATCATCCCTGGTGGTGAAGGAAATGCAAATAAAGACAACCCTGAGATACCACCTTACCCCAGTCAGAATGTCCCACATCCACAAATCAGCCAACGACAAATGCTGGAGGGGATGTGGAGAACGAGGAACGCTATTACACTGCTGGTGGGAATGTACACTCATACAACCACTTTGGAAAGCAGTCTGGAGGGTCCTTAGAAAGCTAAAGATTGACCTCCCTTACGACCCAGTCATACCACTTCTAGGCATCTACCCTGAACAACAGGAACCAATATACAAGGACACGTGCACCTCCATGTTTATTGCAGCACTGTTCGCAATAGCTAGGATATGGAAACAACCTAGATGCCCCACCACAGATGAATGGATCCAAAAATTGTGGTATCTATACACAATGGAATATTATGCAGCCATTAGAAATGACAAAATAATGGCATTTGCAGGGAAATGGATGGAGCTAGAAGGAATCATGTTGAGCGAGGTAAGCCAAGAACGAAGAGACAAACAGTACATGGTCTCCCTGATAAGTGGATGATGAATCCAAAATGTTAGGTGATATGACAAAACTAACAGGACTTAAGAAACAAAGAACTCCCACTCATCTGGTTGAACCACTACTAAATATCCCCATGCTGCTGATCACATATATGGTATATAACATATGAGCACCGTTATATATTACAGACTGTGATAGACAATTTGCTCCAGGAAAGTTAGAATGAACTTGTGACTTTAAATGAGCATCATTATTCCACAATACTGTGAATTTCTGGAAATTAAGTAATCACTTAATCACAATCAAAAAAAAAAAAAGAACCTTGGGGAAGGGAGGGAGGGAGGGGATGGTAGGGGGAAAACAATGGAGGGGGTAACAATGTTCAAGAGGAAGTGGAAGTGTACTCATTACCTCACTCATGTAACTGTAACCCTCTGTATAGTATCTTTACAATAAAAAAAAATACAAAAAAAAAAAAGAACTTACATAATATTAAAAAAATAAATAAATAAAATAAAATAAAATGTAATGCCATCTTAAGAAAGTCATTTAGGGCTCTGGGAATGTGACTTCATGGTACAGTGATTGCCTAGCATGCATGAAACTCTAGGTTAAATTCTTCAATACCACATAAACAGAAAAAGAAACACTGGAAGTGCTGCTGTGCCTCAAGTAGTAGAGTGCTAGCCTTGAGCAAAAAAAAAAAATGTCAGGATAATTCCCTAGCCCCAGGGACTAGTTTAAGCCCCAGGACTGGCAAAAATAAATAAATAAATAAATAAATAAATAAATAAATAAATAAATAAATAGATAAATAAATAAATAGATAAATAAATAAATAGATAAATAAAACAAAGACAACATTTAGTTAGTAAATGCAAAATAAATAACCCATACTGGGAATATATAATTGCTCCTTTCATACTGATACCTGACAATAGTCTCTAATTCATGTACTTTACCTATATTAGGATACTGTGTTAAAAAAAAAAAAAGATTTTTTCATTAGGTCACAGCAATTAATGCCAGGAATGTGGTTCGATATCAGGTGAAGATTAATTCTGGAAATTCAAAGATTCCAGGCTTTGAGTGATCACTGCTAATCACAATCAAAAGGGTAGTCTAAGTGAGATTTGGAAATCTTTTTGGTCAGTCATGGCACCAAAAAGGCAAAGGCTAATTAGCAGTTGTGACAGAAGAGAACGAATGACTCCAGATGGAAGGAATAAATGATAGTAATTAAGGTATACCAGAAACTGTTCTAAGGAACTATTTTTGGTTATTGAAGAACTAATTATCAACTAGGCTTATTCCTCATTGCCTTTAACATTCTAAATCTCTTAGGCTAATTCTTAATCTCTGTATGATATATGTCTCTCCTTCTATATTGTTCTTTCATGTAATCACTATTAAAGGGATCAGATCCAATGAAGAATGAATCAGAGACCCTGCAGGTGCATCTGAAAATGTTCATATCCTGTGTCAAATGTTAGAACATCTTTGAATCTAGTACATAAACAGTCTGAGCAGTCAGTCTAGTGGATATCATTGGAGAAATTCAGGTCACATTTTTTCCAGCAAATCTTATCCCTTATAATAAATGACAGCCTCCTGTGTCAGCCTCCTATTAATATGACAAAGTACTTTATAAAATCAACTTAAAAGAAGAAAATATTAATCTTGGCTTCTGATTTTATACATTTCAGTTTATGTTTCTTATCCTCATTGCTTTGGATTGGTGGTGGCACTGTACCCCATGTCAGGAACATTAGATGGAGCATGTGTTCATAGAAGCCAGCAAGTAAAGAAGAGGAGGAATAGGAGTGGGGGAGGAAGAAAGAGGAGGAGGGGGAGAGGGAGAGGAAGAGTGAGAGGGAGAAGAAAAAATAGACGGAGACAGAGAAGAAAAAGAAGGAAGAGGAGGAAAGGACTTTGATCTTAATGTCCTCTTTGATCACAATTTCTCAGTGACCAAATCTCTGTGCCCACTTGAAAAGATTCACTACCTCTTTATGGCAACATAGTGAAAGCTAATTATTAATCCCAATACTTTATGATTTCAGATTTAATTTCTAGAGTGGTGGGTAAATATTTCTATACAATTGTGATAACTTCTGTTCCTAAATATTTACTTGAATTAATCAGAGGATCTATTTGCCATGGAGTTGGTTTGGTTATACAATTGTTGGAGAGATGAATGACATATTTAGAATGCAAATACATTTTATTTAATAGATAAAGAAGCTTCAAGAGATGTCATTTTGTGATTTTCAAAAATGACTATTTTGATGGAGTTCCAGGAGGATGGCAGAGGAGAAGCTGGAGGCTAAACAAGCTCTTGCATAGAAAGCAGTTTTAGTGTTCCAGTGAACAGTCCTAAAACGAGAGAATCACACCAAGTGTGCCATCACAGTGCAGAGAGTTAGGCCAGAGAGGGAAAATCCAGGCAAGGAGACAGCTGTGGTAGCAGTGGCCATAGCCGCCATACTTGCAACACAGAGAGTCCAGGACAAAGGTGTCAGATGCGGCAGGTGAGCGGATTCTACTCAACACCAGCAAGAACCAGCAAGGAGTAGACATCTTCATCCTGCACTTCGCAGACCAGAGATGATCCAGGAACTAAGACTCTGGTGTGAGTAGAAGCCTGACATCCTCACTCCTTCTCAGGGAGCAGAGGAGGGAAGGCCACCCCTCCTCCCCATTAATACATAGTTGTTTGATGTTGAAAAGATATATCTATTGAACTAGATTGTATCTGCAGACTTTTGACTGTGCAACTACAGACTTTGGTTGATGCTTGCCTTAAAATAGTGTGCTAACACAAAACTGGTGTTACTTTCATCCCAAATGGGCAGAGCAATCCGGAAAAACACAAGAAAAATGGCAAGTCTGTGTATCTCAACTCCCACTCATAATCAGGGGACAGAACAGATAATGAATAATCCAGAGGAGAGTTCCCAAAAAGCTCTACAAACACTACTGGTAAACACGGTAAATGAAAAGATTGAAAACCTGCAAAGGACTCTGTATGAGCATGATAGGGAGAGAGAGGAGGAAAAACAAACTTTAAATGCAGGAATATCAGAAGCATGAGGAAGCTACTCAGAGATTGATACAGGAATTGTGTGAGCAACTTGAGAACACTCAAAAAGAAAGTCAGGAATGGCATGAGCAGGTTGAGAACACTCAAAGAGAACTACAGGAAGTGCGTGAATGTGAGGAAGCTAATCAGAGAGTAATACAGGAATTGAGAGAGCAGGATGAGAATACAGAAAGATCACTAAAGGGATTCATGGAATACATAAACACAGAGCTGAAGGAAGTCAGGGAGACCACAAAGGGAATGCTGAATGGAACACAACAGAAGGAATGGGAGTCCAAGGAAACCATAACCAATCAACTAAGTGA
The DNA here is from genome assembly GCF_024711535.1 of Dipodomys merriami. NCBI lineage: Eukaryota > Metazoa > Chordata > Mammalia > Rodentia > Heteromyidae > Dipodomys > Dipodomys merriami. Next base: position 4,913 of record NW_027206404.1, on the reverse strand, counting down.
TTTGAGAATAAACACTGAGCACCAAATTAAGGAAGAAAAGAAGTTCATACAAGATCTAAAACAAAGCTCCAACAAAGAATTTGAAGCCATGAAAGCCGACCAAGTAGAAGGAAAAGAAATAAGAAACAAAGTAGAAAGCCTTGATAATAGGTTAGACCATGCAGAAGATCGAATTTCAGGGATTGAAGACAGCCTAGCTATTATAGAGAAAGAACATACAACCATCCAAGACAAATCCAAGAAATATGATAGATCTATTCAACACTTGGAAGACACAATCAGAAGACTTAATCTGAGGATAATGGTTGTAGAGGAGCACATAGAGACAGAAGTTAATGTTCTAGGAAATTTGTTTAACAGGATCCTAGCAGAGAACTTCCCAAACATGCAAAAAGAAAGGCCTATTCAGATACAAGAAGCTTTTAGAACTCCAAATAGACCAGACCAGAATAGGACATACCACTGCCCCATTATAATCCACACAGGATCAATTCAGACCAAAGAAAGGATCCTTAAAACTGTCAAGAACAAAGTATCAATCACCTATAAAGGGAAACCAATTAGAATCACTTCAGATTTATCAGCAGAGACAATCAAAGCAAGAAGAGCCTGGAATGATGTATGCCATGCCCTAAAGACAAACAACTATCAACCAAGAATTCTGTATCCAGCTAAACTTTCCTTCATAGCCTCAGGTCAAATAAAAACCTTCCATAGCAAAGAAAAACTGAAACAATATATCTCCACCAAACCAGCCCTACAAAAGATTCTTAAAGATGGCCTGCACATAGAAAACCAATAAGACCACAATAAAGGCCAAGAAACCTCACCCAAACTGAGAATCCAAGAACCATAGGAATAACCCAGTTGCCGCAACCCCCAAGAAGGTGGATAAAATGGCAGGAACTCCCAAATACCTCTCAGTCCTATCTCTCAACATTAACGGACTTAAGTCTCCAATTAAGCGACATAGACTGTCTAGTTGGATTAAAAAGCAAGATCCTTCTATCTGCTGCCTTCAGGAGTCACAACTTGCCCATAAAAACAAACACATTTTCAATATGAAAGGCTGGAACAAAATCTACCAAGCAAATGGCCCCCATAAACAGGTGGGAGTTGCAATCCTAATATCAGATAACATAGACTTCAAATTAAAATTAGTGAGAAGAGATAAAGAAGGTCGCTACATACTAATTAAGGGATCTCTCCTTCAGGAGCATATTACAATCCTAAATATCTATTCGCCAAAAAAACAGAGCACCCAAATTTAACCAAGAAACCCTACTATAACTCAAATCCCACATAGATCCAATGACATTAATTGTTGGGGATTTTAACACACCACTTTCCCCACTAGATAGATCAACTCTGCAAAAACTCAACAGAGAAATCACAGACCTAAACAACTGCATAGATCAATTAGACTTAACAGACATCTACTGAATATTTCACTCAGCAGCATCAGAATGCACGTTTTTCTCAGAAGCACATGGAACATTTTCCAAAATAGACAACATTTTAGGCCACAAAGCAAACTTGTCCAAATTCAGAAACATTGAAGTTATACCTTGAATTCTCTCAGACCAAAAGGGAACAAAATTAGAACTCAGCACCAAAAGCCACCAAAGAAAATCCTGTAACACATGGAGGCTTAAAAACACACTGCTGAATCATGAGTGGGTCATGGAAGAGATTAGAAAGGAGATTCAAATGTTCATGATATTCAAGAAAAATGAACACAAAAATTACCAGCTCCTCTGGGACACAGCAAAGGCAGAACTTAGAGGCAAGTTTATAGCTCTGAGTTCCTACATCAACAAATTGGAGAGATCTGAAACCAACAATTTAATGAGACATCTGAGCCTCCTTAAAAAGAGAAGCAAGAAAAGACCCAATCCAGTAGATGGAAAGAAATAATTAAAACTAAATCAAAATTAAATGAATTAGAACACAAAAAATCATACAAAGAATCAACAAAACGAAGAGTTGGTTCTTTGAAAGAATTAACAAAATTGACAGACCCTTGGCAAATCTTCTCAGAAAAAGAAGAGAACATACCCAAATAAATAAACTCAGAGATGAGAATAAAAACATCACCACAGAAACAACCAAGATTCAGAACATTATACTGGAATACTTCTCAAAACTTTATGCTAATAAGTTTGAGAACTTGGCAGAAATAGACTTTTTCCTAGCAAATATTGACATGTCAAAACTAAACCAAGATGAGTTAAACCATCTTAACAGGCCCATATCAAGCATTGAAATAGAAACAGCAATAAGAGACCTCGCATCTAAGAAAATCCCAGGACCAGATGGCTTTACAATGGAATTCTACAAAGCCTTCAAAGAAGAGCTCACACCAATACTCCTCCAACTCATCAATGAAACTGAAAGAGAAAGTTCACTACCGTACTCATTCTATGAAGACATCATAACCCTCATCCTAAAACCAGGCAGGGACTCATCAAAGAAAGAGACCTATAGACTCATTTCTTTGATGAACATTGATGCAAAACTTCTCAACAAAATTCTGGCCAATCGACTTCAATAATTCATCCAAAAAATCATACACCACAATCAAACAGGATTCATTTCAGGGATGCAAAGCTGGGTCAATATACACAAATCAATAAATAAATTCATCATATTAACAGGAGCAAGGATAAGAACCACATGGTTATCTCAATAAATGCAGAAAAAGCATTTGACAAGATCCAACACTCCCTTATGATGAAGGTTCTGGAAAAATTAGGAATCCATGGAACATTCCTCAATACAATAAAGGCTGTATATGACAAACCTACAGCCAGCATTATACTTAATGGTGAAAAACTAGAACCATTTCCTCTTAACTCAGGAATGAGACAAGGATATCCACTCTCTCCACTTCTCTTCAATCTAGTATTAGAATGCCTAGTTACAGCAATAAGACAAGATGCAAACATAAAATGGATCCAAATAGGGAAAGAAGAAGTAAAACTCTCCCTCTTTGAAGATGACATAATCTTGTATTTAAAGAATCCCACAGAATCCACTCCAAAATTACTCGAGCTGATTCAAAATTTTGGTAAAGCAGCAGGGTATAAATTTAACCCTCAAAAAATCAATGGCTTTTCTGTATTTCAACAATGAGAAAAGTGTGGCTGAAATTAGGAAAGCAACTCTATTCGTAATATTCCCACATAAAATAAAATACCTAGAAATTAACTTAACCAAAGAAGTGAAGGACCTCTATGATGGAAACTTTAAAAACTTGAAAAAGGAAATCAAAACAGAACTTAGGAGGTGGCAAAAAAAAAAAAAAAAAAAAAACCTCCCATGCTCCTGGATTGGAAAGATCAACATCGTGAAAATGGCAATACTTCCCAAGGCTATCTACAAATTCAAGGCTATACCTATCAATATTCCAACCTCATTCTTCAAGGAAATAGAAGAAGCAATCCAAAAATTCATATGGAACAATAAAAGACCCCGAATAGCAAAAACAATCCTCAACAGAAAGAACAGTGCTGAAGGAATATCAATACCAAATTTCAAACTCTACTATAAAGCCATAGTAATCAAAACAGCTTGGTACTAGCACAAGAACAGACCTCATGACCAATGGAATAGAATTGAAAACCCCGAAATGAACCTACAGACCTATAGCCATCTAATCTTCGATAAGGGAGCAAAAAAAAAAATAGAATGGAAGAAAGATAGCCTCTTCAGTAAATGGTGCTGGCAAAATTGGTTACCTACTTGTAGAAAACTAAAGCAAGATCCTTATATATCACCCTGCACCAGAATCAACTCCAAATGGATCAAAGACCTCGGAGTCAAAGCAGACACTCTGAAAACATTACAGGATGGAATAGGAGAAACCCTAGGTCTCCTTGGCACAGGCCAAAATTTTTCTGAATAGAGACCCAGAAACACAACAAATCAAAGAAAGGTTGGAGAAATGGGATTGCATGACACTGCAGAGCTTCTGCATGGCAAAGGACATAGCTAGCAAGATCAATAGAAAGCCCACAGATTGGGAGATCTTCACTAACCATACAACAAACAAGGGTTTCATATCTAAAATATACCTGGAACTCTCAAAAGTAAATCCAACAACAACAAATCTTCAAAGAAACAACTGCCCAGTAAATAAGTGGTCTAAAGACTTAAAGAGAAACTTCTCTGAAGAGGAAAGAAGGATGGCCAATAGACACATGAAGAAATGCTCAATCTCCCTAGCTATAAAAGAAATGCAAATCAAAACAACATTGAAATACCACCTCATCCCAGTTAGAATGGCTATAATCAAGAACTCTAATAACAACAGTTGCTGGAGGAGATGGGGACAGAAGGGAACTCTACTGCATTGTTGGTGGTCGTGCAAAGTTGTTCAACCACTTTGGAAAGTAGTATGGAGGTTCCTCAAAAGACTCCACATAGAGCTCCCCTATGATCCAGCAATCCCACTTTTTGACATTTACCCAAATGTTCACAAACAAGACCACACTAAAGCTACCAGCACGACTATGTTTATTGAAGCCTTATTTACCATAGCTAAGATATGGAACCAACCCAGATGCCCCTCAGTAGATGAATGGATCAAGAAAATGTGGTATATATACACAATGGAATTCTGTTCCTCCATCAGAAAGAATGAGATTGCCCCATTTGTTAGGAAATGGAAAGACTTGGGGAAAAAAATTATATTAAGTGAAATAAGCCAGCCCCAAAGAAACATAGGTCCCATGGTTTCCCTTATTTGCAATAGCTAGTATATGTCTGAGTCAAGCAGAAAAGATCAGATTAGTTGGTGTTAAGGAAATGAAGCCTAAGATATGTATTTAAATTTTTTTTCATATGATTGTTTCTAACACATTTATAAGATGATTTCTATGTTGCCTTGTACGTTCCTCCCCCACGGTATA